>NW_024100730.1:0-258287 GCF_016161935.1 Mauremys reevesii
ATTGCATCATCCAATGACTTCTAAAGAATAACATGATGCAATTCACCATCATGTATGAGGCAATACCAGCTTCAGACTGTATCCTTCATTGTTTTGCCTAAAAGCCAGAAAGTACTGTCCAAAGCCATTCACTTAGATTTATTCATAGATCCAGTCAAAGATGGATTTTAGTCATTACTGGTTTTAAATTGAGTCCCGTCCACACTTCCCATAACTCACTTCTCCTCACGCCATGTTCCCAAGTCCAAGGGTCATAAATACTGACCCAATAGCATATCTTGAAAACTAGAGGCCAATCAAGAATTTTTAAGCATCATTTTTTCGTTCTCAGTGACCCAGAATTAGTAGAGATTGGACTCCATTTTATTTCTAAGCATTTGGCTGGCTGTAGAGCAGTGTAACCAGCCTCTCCTAGCTGCCTCCTGGTATGAGAGGAGGCTACAGGGAGCTGTGGGAAAAGACCTGTTGAGGAAGGGTCACTAGTAGCAGCGTAACTCAGGAGGTGTCCTATCGGGTTGAGTCATTGCAGATGATGATGTAGTGCAGCAGACCCCGTTTGCCAACCTTGCATTGGGCGCACCCATGTTAAGCAGGCCAGGTACTTAGGCAGCTTTCCATGTTAGCGAACTCCAGTGCCCACAGGTGCAGATTTGTCCTGCTGGCCGCTGAGGTAGGCGCTGCAGCCTCACCTTTCCCATTCCCCGGGTATGGGAAGGTTTGACTAAAGGTGACCTGGCCCCACCCGGCCGGGAGATGCCGTCCAGTGGGTCTGCTGTGTGAGGCTGAAAGAGTCAAGTTGACACTGGCATTTTATGATCTTTCAATCGCCATGAAGGGAGCAACGCTAGCTTACCCTGACTGAAGCATCTTATCTCGTTTCCCAAATTAAAGTGTCTCCTCTTTATTATTGCAAAGAGAACTTGCACTTTAAAGAGAGGACACTAAACAGGAGATGCTTTTGGTTTGGAAAACGAAAATATTTTTGCAAAGATTTTTCATCAATTGATTTAGGATTAATGGAGGTCCAAATTCCATGCACTGCTGCTTGTGCCCACCTGTGGCTTTAAGGCATTGGAGGAACTGCTGAAGAGGTTAAAAGGCCGCAGAGCTGGGTAGCTGGGTGTGGGGCCTCCAAAGTTATTGTGTGCTCTGGTGAGGACTGAGCAGTTGTGGGGATTATTGTGCAAGCTGTGGTGTTTACATGCACATAGAAAATGTAATGAAGAACTCCATTTTTAAAACCACTTATGTCTGGGAATGGAAGAGAAGCTCTTTGAAATAAGTGTCCCCCTTCACATACTATTCCAAGATCACTAAACTCCAACACTGCCTCAGGGAACTCAGTGGTGGTGTGCATTTGAGGGCGTGTCAGAGAGGTCTTTGGTTCTAAAGTCCAGCTGCTCTCTTACATGTCCTCTTTTTAAGTGATCTGCTATTTTCCATATCCATCTCCTGTATGTTCAGGAGTTCCGGCTGAACAGGGACAGCAGTGAAATGAATTTCATCATTCAATATATTCCTGTTCAAAATCTTACAAACACTGAGAAGCTAATGCATCAGCACTGAAATCCAGTTCAGTCCTCTGAGAGGCGCTAGTTTGTTTTCATTCTTGAAACAAGATGAGTACGACTGTAGATGGGTGCAGGTCCTTGTTCTCCACAGCGATGCAGGTGGAAGAAGAAAAAGGGCTCCAGTGGCTATCAAGTGGACACTGGGAGTTTAGTCTTGCATAACTTCCAAGGGAGTATTGGGGCAAAGAACATATCTGGCTTCAAGACTACGGCAATATGCTTTTATGGAGAGTTTTTTTAACAGCAGCCTGGCTCCAGAGCATTGTGCCAATATGGACTACTATTGTCTTCTTTTGCTTCTCTGTCCTAATCTAAAGCCTTTCTAATGCTGTGTTATTTCCAGTTATGACTAATAAACCCCCTGCTATATTTTTAACAATCTGCCAGTGTCACAGCAAAAACTTTTGCTGAGGTGCATTGAGAAGCATGAATGAGGAGCAGTCTCTGAACAGGGTGTCGTTCAGCTGGACCTGCTGGCAGAGCTCACAGGTTGAAATAAATTGTTGAATCAGAGGCTCAGTGATCTCAAGTGTTGAAGCTACATAGTCTCAAGTGCCTTGTGGAAGAAGTGGGACCCTTGGGGTCCAGCGCACTCAAAGACACCTCCCAAGGACTTGTTTAAAAGCCAGGGCATTTGCACAGAATCCTGTGCAGGGCATTGCACAGATCTACGCATCCATGACACGTTAGTCATTATGGGAAAATGCCACGGATAAAACAGAAAAAACAAAGAAAAGGATCTAAATGTTGCTGTATTTGTTACCATTGCACCCTCATCAGTCCTTGTAGGAATCCCTCATCCAGTTACAAGAGCTGTGGGTCCCAGATTTTCCAGGGCTCCTGAGAAAGAAGTGCTCGAGAGCTGCCTGCACAGTGAGGGATTGGTTAAACCAACTCTAAAACTCTCCCATGAAATACAGGAAACATTTGGGATGCCCTACAAAGAGACCTTGTGAGCTCATGCAAGATCCAGGATTGTTCCCTTCAGATGTGAGATCTTCCAGGCCTTGAGATGTCACTCCTGTGGCTTCCCACCTACCTAACCATTGTGTGGCTTGGCATGCAGGTCCCTCCCCAATCTCACTTTCCCCTAGTGTTGTGGTGAGATCACACACCCAGAACTGATCCCTTTGCCTCTCATCTGGGGAAGAGGGTTTGAGAAAAATGGAAGCTCCTGATGGTTTGATCTCTCCCACACGTATTTTTGGTTTCTTCCCCATCCCTTTCCCTTCTTGTCTCTGAGATTTCCTTTCTCTCTGGCGCAGGGTGACCTATGTCTGGATTCTCCTCTGTCTCCCATCAGGTGTTGGGATGGTGGTGAAGTGAGGAGAATCCCCAGTAGGAAGATGCTATAGCAAAGTATGAGATTTTACCATAGGACATTATCAGGAAGACCCAAAGGAATGTTTCCGAAGTTGTGCACTCCCAGAAAAAGCAAAAGCCTGTGAGTCTCAGCAGAGGTAACAGAGGAAAACCTTCGTAACCTCTCAAGACCTTAATACACACGAGAGAATCAACTTGGAAGGGACCTGCACTACGGCATGAGTGTGGGAAAAGCATCAATGGGAGTTCAGACCTTTTTTCACATCAGGATCCACAGAGGAGAGGGCCCTACATGTTGCTCTAGTGTCAGGAAAAGCTTCAGTCGGAGCTCCTACCTTATCACACATAAGGAGAATCACACGGGTGAGAAACCTTATGGGATGCTCTACAATGTAGGAAACCTTCAGTTGGAGATATGCCCTTGTCGGCGCATCAGAGAATCCACACAGGAAGAAACCCTACACACGTGCTCTGGAGTGTAGAGGAAATGCTTACAGTCGATGACGTCAGCCCTTATCCACACCTCAGATAATCCACACAGGGTGAAACAGAAACCTTATGGATGCTCTGGGTGCAAGGAAAAGCTTCAAACAGAGCCTAGCCTGAGCAGACATCAACAGAATCCACACAGGAGAGAGACCCTACACATGTATCTGAGGTGTGGGGAAAACCTTCGTTGACAGCTCAAACCATGTCCAGACATCACATAGAATCCACAGTGAGAGACCTACACATATGCTCTGCATTTTGGGAAAAACTTCAATCAAGAGGACGTTCCCTGGATTAGACGTCAGACAATGCACATGGGAGAGAATGTGAGAAATGCCTTGATTAGGAGAGAAACTTGCCCAGAAGCCTGGCGTCACGGTTTGACTGTTCCCCCCATTTCAAAGCAATTTGTTAGTCATCAAGTTTCCCCTTCAGGAACAAATTGTTTTCATTCCCCGTTGCTTTGGTATGCGCGCTTCAGGATTGTGCTGGAGGCAGATGTTTTATTATCATTTTCCTCAGTTAAAATATATTGAACTATAACAAAAGAGCAGGAACAGGGCAGGTGTGATATGGGAAAATGTCATTTCATCCACTGTAATGCAACAAAGAAGTAGTTAGAATGTAAATCAGAGAGATTCCTTATTCCCTGTATTGTCAGAGTAGGGGAATGAACAACAATCTCTCTGGCAATGCCATTAACACAAACACCTCTCTCAGCCTGCTCCAGCCAGAGGAAATGGGCAGGAATTCTCACTGTTCAGCCAGGACACACTTACATGATACGCGGCCGTATTGAGTGATAACTGGGGAAGCTAGTCCTGAGCAACCAATTTGAAGTGACAATTCAGTGAGAACTGAGATCATCATGTACTGATGGAACAGCTGTACATCAAGTAGTTGTGGCCGAGTGGTTAAGGCGATGGACTAGAAATACTTTAGGGTCCAACTCATGCAGAGTTTTAAATCCTGCCAACCTCATTCACACCTGTGCTGTTTGTTATTGTGTATGTGTAGTCTTAGTGCCTGAAGCATCCACAGTTCGATTGGAGCACAGATCTCAACTTCACCTGTACACTACACTTAAAATGCTGCTGTGGCACTGCTGGCACTTTGGAAGTGAGACGAGTGACTGGAGGTTTTCCCATCCCTGCGTATGCTTTACGTGGCAGAACAATTCTTCCTTTTCTTTACCACTATCTAACCAGGGCTTAGGTCACCCTTAACTCCTATGGGTTTGCAGGGAGGGGATTCACACCCTGAGAGACGTCGCTCTGTCAGTTCCAGTACTTAGCGTACACCAGCCCTTAGATCCTACTCTTTAGTATGTTCAATGCGGGCACTGACCTGTGAGAGGAAAACCCATCAGCTCTGACACACAGACTGAATTCCCCATTTCATCTCGCTGCACTTTCCAGAAGATCATGAAATTCAGTTCATTCTTGCTAGGACAGAGAACAAATGATGACACTAGTTTTGGCTTGGGTAAATAAATTAAGTGTTTAATTAATATATTAAAAACCTGTCTAATTCACTCTAACTAACACCATTAGTGAAATAGGAACGAGACAAGCATCGGTGACGACTAATTTTGATAATGATCTTAATATCATTCATTTCTCGCTGCCACACATTGGAAGTCTGAACATCTCCAGGGTGTCATATAACAATTCCTTCACAGAATTGTTCTCGGACATTTAGCATTTATGCAGCGTAGAAATTGCAGATGCGCTGGAGAAGTTCTGCACATTGATCTTTAAACCACGATTTGAGGATTTCAGTAACTCAGACATAGGTTGGGGTTTCTTTGGGAGTGGTGGGTGGTCTGTGGCTGCATTGTGCAGGGGTCAGACTAGATGATCATAATGGTGTCCACATTGTGAGTGCAGATCTATTCCAAATTTGGTGTACAGTTCAGAATGAATAGTGACCCGTCTCTTCTATCTTTCTGCTCTGCCACTCCACAGCAGCTTCTCCCCTGAAGTCCTCCAGCACGGCATTCTGGCCGCCCCAGGAGTTCAGCGGGGCCCGGCAGGACAGTGGGTTGCAGCTGTGGCCAGTGTACTGGCAGTAGTTCCAACTGTAAAAAAGCAACCCCACTCCACAGAGAAGTACAGAGACCTGATTTCCCAACTTTAACATCATGACCTGAAACACGTGTCCGATTGTATTTTCACAGGAGATGCAAAAATCAGAGTGACATCAATTTTAAAGTTGAGTAAATGAAATTTGAGATAGTTGGCTGTACTCACAAAAATATTAAAGATCCCTCAACATAACACCTGAAGGTGAAATATGAATAGAGACAAACCTTGTCAGCAAGAGGCTCATTTTCCCAAAATCGATCTTCCAAAATGTTACTAATTCCACCCTCCTCCACAGGAGCTCTGTGCACTGTAACTGTTCCACTGCAGGCAGCTTCCCATTCAATGCTGTTGTGGGACATTCCCAGATTCTGGAAATGTACCAACGACAGAATTTGAAGAGCAGGCCTGGCTCCCCGCACCAGTGGGGATTTGGAGTGTTTTGTCCCTGTCACTTAGAGTTTGTCAATAGTACAAGACGCCAGGGGCAGGACTCCAGGAAACTCTGCTTGAGGGATCCTGGCACAGGGGCTGGGGGGGGAGGAAAGTTGATCAGATTCTGAGCTGTGCTCTAGAGAGGAGGTAATAATTGAAGGGAGGCGTTTGTTTGTCTCCTCTCTCCTCCTCAGTGGCTCCCAGGGCTGGAATTCACCATTCCACAGGACCAAATGAGGGGTGATGCCACTTGGTTAATGGAAACCAGTGCTCCAGGTGCAGCCTTGAACTCTAACCTCAGCATGGCTCCTCAGCATAACTACCTAAGTATACTGTGCATAACTAATTGCACCACTGTTCATCACTTCTTTGTGTTTTTCTGAGCCCAGGTTGATAAAGGCAAGGCGTGACCCCACAAAACGCTGAGCTGAGGCCGGATAGCAACAAGTGTTGGTACTTGGTAGGGTGGATTCTTCTAAAGGGTTCCAGGCACCATTTCCTTTTGTTTCTTCCCTGTTGTGTAATAACAGAGCTGGTTAAAGACTCAATGGAGTCTTGCTGCAGACTAACAGATCTGTCACTGATAACCAGCTCTAGCATTAGTCCTGCTACAGGAAGTGTCTCTCGTACGAAACTGCCCAGTCTGCGCATGCAGTGAGGCTCCTCACTAACAGCTGAAATCAGGGAGGCCCCAACATGGCGAGTGCCCGGGGCCCCAGGGGTGGCCCTGGTGAGGAACAACACGCCCAGGACTTTTACCCAAAATGGGAGAGCTCTGCCTTGCCACTTTGTAATGACCGTAAGGGCAGAGTGAGGGAGGGAGGCAGTGAGCAGGAGGAAGGGGGCAGCATAGGAGTCTATCAGCTCTGAATCTTGTTTTCTCTGATAGCTAATACCAGTGTCTGAAAGCCACTCCTCAAGGCAGCACTGGGGAGTTGAACCCAGGATCTTCTGTTTACAAAACAGGCACTTTAACCAGCTAATACATGGTACCTGCTGTTATTTTAAGCATACGTGTCTTAACACACCTGACTCTCTGCCCAACATCCCCACTGGGACCTGACAAGTGTTGCTCCTGTTTTGGATTGTGTAAAGCAGAAGAGCAGCTGAAGTTTTGTGCTCCCAAGGTGTGTGTGATTCTTTGGACAGGTCTACACTACAAAATTTGGATTGGTGAATTGTACTTGGAGCCTGGCAGTACAGTTATATCAACCTAATCCCAGTGTAGAATCATGAGGAATATCAGAGTTAGAAAGGACCTCAAAAAGAAATCATCTAAAGTCAACCCCCTGCTCAAAGCAGGACCACTCCCCAGACAGTTATTTGCCCCAATCCCTAATGGCCTCTTCAAGAAGAAGGATTGAACTCATAACCCGGAGTTTAGCAAGCCAATGTACAAACCATTGAGCATGTTCCTCCCTCAGATGGTGACTCAACTGTCAGAACTTTCTGGAGCAGTAGATGGAGGCCCAGCCTCTGTAGCAGAGGTGCAGGGTCAGGCAGCGGAGTTCACGGCAGGCATGGTGGGATACACTGGTGAGGTCTGGGTCATGGTGATATAATGACCAGCAGCATTTACACTGACAATTTGTCTTTTTAAGTTTGCTGCAAAAGGCTCCTAGACCTCTCGTCATAGAGAACTTTATTTTGTCACCAAAACAGGGCAGTTTATGTCGCCAGACGTGGTATTGCAGTGTGTGTACCAAAGCCTGAAGCTGCCAACCGAGGGAGCATTGTGTGTTTTTCACATTAACCTGAGCAATATAATGATGCTGATAAGCTAACTTTATGTAGTGCAGACATGGCCAAAGATTCACACACACACACACACACACACACACACACACACACACACAGCTTGCAAGGAAAAGTTTCACACCTGCTTCTCTCTGCTTTGGTAGAATCTTCAACACATGCAAAGCGTGTCGCAGGCCCTGGTGGAGCTGTCAGGGAGTCAGCTGTGGGCATCACTGTGCCTTAGCTCTTAGGTAGGCACTAAGTATAGCTGGCTAAAGCACCTACCTTCTAAACAAGAGATCCTGAGTTCAACTCCCAGTGGTGCCTTGTTGAGTAACTCTTTGGGTACCTGATAGCGCAAGGCTGTCAGAGGACAAAATACACAGCATGCAAGGTGAAGCCTTTGGTCCAGCTCAGGGTGGCTGTTTTTATGGTTTTTAAATTACACTCACAGGCACTGATAACAGAGTTACTGAAAGTTTGGGAGTTAAGAGCTGATATAGGAAGTCAGTGTTCCAGCCCATCACAGATGACCCCCTCCTCTGGGTTGAAGGGGCAGGTCTGGGATCTAACGCAAATGCTCATTGTGGCTGCCAGAATCACCTTGGGCAGCTCATTTGGATTTCCAGAAGTTGAGTCCACCAACCGTGCACCGTGTGTGAGAATGAAAATCCTAAACCGCCCTTTGAAATACTTGAAAGCAGCGGACATGTGTCCCTGTCCCAAAACAGACAGACCAATGGAAAGTACCATTGACTCCAGGCAATACTCACTGCCATTTACCTTTTTCACTTTGCTAAACTCCTCCCAACACGAGGGCTCCCAGAACCTGATATTGAGCTTGAGCTGAGATGTCTACAGTGCAAATTTACCACCTTGTGGCCCTAGCCTGGGAACGCCTGCACAACGCGGGACAGCCCTGGGTGTTTCATTGCAGGTATGGACACTGCTTCTTGTGTTAATATCTACAGCCATTGTACAGAGTCACCTTCTCAACCCTGGGTCATTGATTCCAGGCTTGCTGGGGCTTGTGCTGCAGGGTTATAGGTACGAGGTGTAGACACTTGGAGGCTTCAGCCCAGCCTCAAGACCCCCGAGGGGTGTGAGGGTCTCGAGCCTGTGGGCTCCAGTCTGAGCCCCAGGGCCAAATCAGATCATCCGGGCCAAGCCGGGCCTTTGGGGACTATCACAGTCTAGATGCCTCTCGGGGTATGTCTACACTGCAATGTAGCCAGGGTTAGCAGAAGTCATGTCAGCATTACAACACATAAACATAAACGAGGAAAGACCCACCCCAAATAAATAGGCAGTGTCCTTCTCCTACAGTTCATAAGTCCAGCAACCAAAAAGTCGCTTCCAACATAGGCCATCCTCTCCCACCCCACTCACAGCTGTTGTCTCGCCCAGTAGTGCAAGCCCAGAGGGTGCAGTAGAGTTCACCTGCCTGCCTCTGGGTGGAAAAGGGGGAAAATAAGAAAGGCACCAGTACTCACTGTGTTGTCTGGGGACTCACTCATCCCTCCACCACCCACCTGTCCTAGCATTGATCCCTAACCCCTAAATTTTTAGTATTGGGACCCAGTCCCCAGCCTCACCTCAACCAAGTATGCTCACTCTTCACCCTTCTCACCTCTGTCCCCAACCCACAGCCCCCTCCTATTTAGTGCCCTCAATCCCAACCCACACAGGCCCCCACGCTCCTGCGCTGCTCCTCAATCCCAACCCACAGCTCCCTCCTTCCTCCAGCAGCAGGTGCTTTAGACCCCCTCAGGAAAGATTTTCTTGCAAGGTTTCGTGTATGAGTCTGCATGTGGTTACAGTATGTTAAATAGGTTGGGTTGCTTTTGCCAGGAAAATGATCACTTGTGGCTGTGTTGCATTCCCAGTCTCTCCATGTTATTGGGGCAGGAGTAGAAACAAAGGGTTGTTATCCTCGATGTGTGAACCAGGGACTCAACCCTGGGTGTGAAACGTAAATGAGCTGCCCACAAGATTCTGGCAGCCACAATGAGCATTTGGTGCGAGAGCATCAAACCTGCCTCTCTGTCAGAGGAGAGGGGTTCATCCAGGGGGCTTGGCCCATGACCTATCAGCTCTTAAATCTAGGCTTTCTTAGTAATTCTATTATCAGTGCCTGTGATGTATTTAAACCATAGAAAAACAGCACACTGGGCTAGACCAAAGGTCCATCTAGCTCTGTATTTTGTCTTCTGACAGTAGCCAATACCAGGAGTGCTCTCAAAACATCTCAACAAGGCACCACTGGGAGTTGAACCCAGGATCTCTTGTTTACAAAACAGGTGCTTTAAATCCAGCTAAACCATAGAGCCTGCCTGTGACTAAGGTACAGTGTCTTGCTCACACCTGACTCCCTGGGTCCCACCTGGCCCCACAGCAGAGGAGCAGGAGGTTTCTGCAAGCTGTGTGTGTGTGAATCTTTGGCCAGATCTGCACTACAAAGTTATTTCAGCAGAATTATATTGCTCTGGTGTGTGAAAACACACAACGCTCCTCGGTCAGCAGCTTTTGGCTGGTGTACACACTGCAATGCCACGTTTGGCGACAAACTGCCCTGTTTTGGTGGCAAAATAAAACCACTTCAATGAGAACAGTAGAGCTTTTTGCAGCAAACTTAAAGTGACAGAGTGTCAGTGTAGACACTGCTGTTCATTATATCACCATAACTGGCCTCTGCCAGCATCCCACAATCCTCTCCCAACCCACAGCCACAGTGCCTCAATCCCAACTCCACAGGCCGACAGGAGCTGTTTCATGCTCAGCCCACAGCTGCCTCCCCCCTAATCAGGTGGCGGAAGATTTTCTTGAATTGTATGAGTCTGCATGTGATTTCTATGTTGGAAACAGGTTGGCTCTGCCTAAATGATCACAGTGTGGCTGGTGTTGCATTCCTTCAGTTCGCCAAAGCTCCTCGAGATGTGAACCAGGGACTCAACCCTGGGTGGAAACTTCACTGCTGCTCCAGCCACAAGAGCACACCATCCTTTGAGAGCGCAGCCCCGCCTCTGTCCCAGAGGGAGGGGTTCATCCACGAGGGGCTTGGCCCACTGACCTATCAGCTCTAAATCCCAAACTTTCAGTAATTCTATTATCAGTGCCTGTGAGTGTAATTTAAACCATAAGAAAAACCAAGGGTTGGAAGTGAACCATCTAGCTCTGTATTTTGTCTCTGACAGTAGCCCTGGTGCTGCTCACAAACATCTCACCAGGTGGTCTAGCCACAAACAAGGCTGACAAGCCTCAGCACCGCCTCTTTCCCAAGCTGTCTGCCTCTGCTCACAGGGTTCCTTGCCCACACCTCACTGCCACTGCAGAGGAGCAGGTTTTCCAGCACTGCTTCAGTCATCTGTCTTTTGGCCCTGTGTACAAACATCCCTCGGTCACCTGGTTGTCCACTGCTGCCACTGCACAGAACCCCAGCAAAAACCACCAATGCCACGGCCTGTTTTTCCTTCTGCAGCAGGCGGAGCTGGCGCCGAGGAGCAGTGACGCACACTGCCGTGTCGCATCGCACCTGCGCCATACCGAGCTCACCCAGCAGGCGCGCTGCATGCCTGCCGCACCAGAGGCCTGGGCTGCGTTTCACCTGCCGCTGAGGCTCAAGGCTTCTGCTCCGCAGCAGGAGAAACACTGCTGGGCATGTGGGTCTCTGCACAGGCGAGCCGGGGAGGACAGCAGCACCGGCAGCAGGGAGCACAGGCTGCTGCTGACGCTCATCGCTGAGGAAAACGCCTGAGGGAGGGCAGGCAGGGCGTGACTCAGCCAATGGCTCCGCAAGACAGGAGACTCGCTGACAGGGCAGTCCTCAGGACGGGCAGATGGCTGACGAGGACTCACAGCATGCTCAGGGGCTCACGGCTTTCTGCATATCACGAGTCAGCCAGGGGGCAGGACGGGGCGACATGGCTCAGTGCGCCCATGGCTGGGCCATGACGGGACGGGTGGGGACGGCGGAGGATGGAGCGGACGGGACAGGGGTGAGGACGGGGACGACAGGAGGACGAGCAGGGAGGATGGAGAGTGGGGAGGACAGTCAGGGGAGGGACAGCGGAGGGGGACGAGAGGCGGGAGCAGACTGGAAGCAGCTCAGGTTGGGGGGAGGTGCTGGGGGAGTGAGAGCGTGAGCCCCAGTGCGACGTGGTGGTGACCAGAGTGGCCACTAGCGGTGTGGTGCGTTCTCCTGTAGAGCCAGAGACAGGCCGCCTCCGCAAACAGCAGTGCTGCTCACTCGCATGCCCCGGAAGTGGATTCCAGTAGGCTCCTATGTTATTCCATAACACTGTGTGCAGATCATGTGAAGGCACTGGTTCCTGGAGACGTAGGAGGTGTGTGTGCTTTTCTCTCTATGTGCTGTGTGGTAGCAGAACTGAAACACCAAGAGAGTACAGGCAGGACAGCAAAATGCATGAGATCACCAGGTAGCCATCCAGCAGTGACCGCTGAGCCTTGTCCTTGTAATTGGGAGCTGTTGAACTGTGCAGTAATCTCTGAGCACGACAGAATGTGTGTTGATTGCAGGCATTGGTTTGCATACCTCTGTGTGTGGTCTGAACAGCAGTGAGTCTTTGCCAGATGTGTTATGGGACTTGCTGCAGAATCAAAATTGCATTTGCAGCTTTAAGCACCACTCAGGCACAGCACATCACTAGTCTTCTGCTGAGCAGCAGGACATCTTCCTGACCAAAAGGGCAGTCTGGTACAGTGACCAGGGGCAGATGTGCCGGGACAAAGCAGCAAAGAGTCCTGTGGCCCTGGTCAAACAATCAGGCATACATGTGCCTATGGATTAGAAGGAAGCACTTTGAAGCTACAGCAGTTGATCTTTTCCCATTTTGCATACTGAGGAGGGAGCTTCCTGTGTCCCCTTGATCCAGCACCAGGAGTCCATAGGGGTTTTGTGCCCCTAAGGATTCCCAGCCACCTCAGTGGAAAATACATTTTGTTTTCAAACAATCCAAGGACTTAGTTGACAGAGAATTTTTTAGAAAAAGGGCAAAATAGCTTGACATTTCAAAAGAAATCACTGTTTAATTTTCTTTTATAGTTCAAAGATTTTAGGTTTAACAATGACTTGTATACATAGCTCCCAGAATGGAACGTGCCTTGTATACAGCTCTAAATTCAACCTGTTTAAACACAGAGGAGAATCAGCCAGGCTGATTCATTTTTTCCTGTGCTGATGAAGGAATTAGAGACACAGAGCTGAGCTAGCCACAGCCTGAAGGTTAGAGCTTGACAACCAGCAGGACCAAACCAACTGGGGAGAAGTCTCTCTCAAATGCAGAAGAGAGAAGGGGAGGATTTTTATCCAATGCCCTCCTGAGTGGGAGAAGCAGGTTCTTGCATTATAGTGTCCCAAGTTTGAAGTGCAATGCTTGAATTTACATGAAGAGAGCAGAGTAAGTTATAGCTGCCATTAATAGTGCAAAATCTGTGAATTTACAGATGCATAAGAGTAAGTACAAAATCTCCGCCATTGTAAACTGGATGTTAAATAAACTCTGTGTGAATAATTTTAGATGCTAAAGATAAGACGCATCTCACTCTAACACCTGAGCACCATCAGACATCATATCTGTTGTCAACTTTCTCATCACAGAGTGATTTTTTATGGAAAAGAAATGTTCCTTTTCTTGAAAGCTTCAGCAGATTATTCCTCCTAAGTGAACATCTCCACAGCAGAGAACTGTGGAAATCTGTGAGCTTTGAACATTCAGCTGAGATAATTTTATAAACTGATTTCTGGATTGAACAAGAAACACAGTCACCTTAAAGAGCAAGATGACGCCATTTTGGGATAATGCCTGACTGAATTCATTATTTCCATGGTTTTCGCAGCGAAAGTCCTGCTCCTCAAATGAACCTTCCCAGCAGGCCAGCACTGGAGAAGCTATGTCACCTGCATCCCCAATGCTTCATGAATTCTCGAAATGACCAGCAGGAGCCATTTGAGCATAATCTGACCCTGGCTCACCAGCAGGCCTCCTGATAACATGTCCTGCCCTGAGGAGCACTATGAGGTTTCCCCAGGGGAGACCCCCGAGATCAAGCCTGCTTCGCACTGGGCTAGAAGAGCAGGCGGAGACAGGCCACAGACGCCTCTCGGCCCCCAGTCTCTGTGGGGCCTTCCTCAGAAACACCGCCACCATGCCAGCCAGACTGCTCCTCCTGCATCCTGGCCTGGCACGCCAGGCCGGGGGTAATTCGCAGGCAGTGGCCCCACTGAGCTCTCCCAAGTGCCTGGTGGGGGGTCCAGCTGGACCCGGGGGCACTCTGGCGTCCCGCTGCCACCGGATTTGCCAGTGGGGGCCCTCGGGACACTTACCAGCCCCGCGGAAGGGCTCGGCCTTACCCAGGGGGCTGCCCGCCCGAAGGACGCTGAACAGGCTAGCCCCTGTGTCAACGGGGCGTTGTTAACTGTACCTGTTTGGGGTTTTATCCCATGAAGAGCTCAAGGCATCCACAGAGTGGGCACTGCCTGCCACACAGAGCCTACCCTCCTCTGCCCCTCGGAAACATTCAGTGTGTCACTTTGAAGGAGGAAGATCAGTGACATCCTGCTCTCTCTTACCTGTGTTTGGCTTGGCCTTTCTCTTGGCCAGTGCCTCAGATACTGCTGCCCAGGCGCTCCTCCCAGGGCCCCAGCAGTGCAGCACAGGCAGCATCTGCCCTCGATGGCTGCTGGCCCCTCCATGGCAGGGCAGGGTGGGGACCTGGGCACCTCCCTGCAGCCACGACTCAGCAGGGATGCCCGCAGCAGAACGTTGAGCCAGCCCAGCCGCCCCCAGATCGCCCCTGACCCTCCCAGAGCCCCACCTGCCCCCAAGCTGCCCCATCCTCAGGAGCCTGCAGCCTGCACTTGCCTGCCCACACATGCACCCTCCCCTCCACACCCCTCCCACACCTAATCTCCTCCCAGAGCCTGCACCCCACACCCTGTTCTCCCCCCCAGAGCACACCCACTCCCAAACTCCCAGACCTCCCTGCAACTCCCAGAGCCTGCCCACAGAGCCTCCCTCCACAGCCTCCTACCCTAATGCCTGCCCAGAGCCTGCACCCACCACCTCCCCTCCTCCTTCACCCCCAGCCCAGGAGCCTGAACCCTCCCAAGCCCTGGTGTGGGGCCAGCCCACTGACCAGTGCTCCGGCCTCTGATCCTGGAGGAAGGACTGCCACTGAATTGCCACCGCCGCTTCATTCTTTCGCCAGCAGTGGGTCTGAGTCCTCTCGGAGAGCTGACTGCCCGCACCCAAACTCCGCCACTTCCATCCAGCCTCACCCCCCATCCCAAACTCCATCCCAGAGCTTCCAGAACCCCACCCCACCCTTCTCCCAGCCCCAGAGGCTCTGCTGCCTCCCTCACCCAGCACCCCAGACCTCTACCCCTCCTCCTCACCCAAAGCCTTCCCAGAGCCTTGGGGGTGGAGTTTTGGGGGCTGGTTCTGGGCGGTATGAGTGACATTATTGCTCACTGGGAGACGGAGACTGGCCCTCTGGCCCTAAGGTAAATTAAGGCTGAGATCCCGCTTGTAAGGATTGGTTAATGCTGGAGACTGACGGGCAGTGGAAAGCTGTGGGAGCTGTGTGTGCTCCAAGGAGAGTTGTTGTGCCTCTGCAAAGGAGCGGTGTGGGAGTTTGTAAGCTGTGTGGTGTTTGTATAGAGATAAAGTTTAATGCTAATCCCCAGGTTAAAAACTGTTCTGCTCTGGGCTATAAGCAGGATGTCTTCTGTTGAGAGTATAGCTCAGTGGGTGAATGTTTCCTGTAGGGCAAGTGTGGGTTCCTAGTTCCACCTGTGTAAAATGAGTCCCTTAAAGAAACTTCTTTTCAAATGAAAATCGATTTCAACAACTCCATCTCCAAAGTATGAAAACAGGAGTTCAGTTGAAGTTGAGGGGGCTTTGAAATGGAATTCTAAATTGACTTATTTTCCTATGCAAATGAATAAAGATCAGCATGAGCTGCTCCAGCAGCTGAAATTTAGCTTCCAGTCCTCAGTTGTCTCTAAGAGGCAGGGACACCCCCAGCTGAGTAAGCATGTGGACACCCTCTGGATGATGATAGAGAAAAATGCTGGATTCAATGAAAGCTGAGACCATAGGAGGAGAAGGTGGAATGGCAACACTCACACATAGTCATAACACTCAGACACGGGGGCCACTGTCACTACTCCTGTGTTTTCCATCATTTATATCCAGGGGTGAAAGTAACTTATAGGACTTACCGGTACTGCCGGAGTCCCAGGGGGCGGCCTCATCCAGAAGGGCGGTCCTCATCTGGAAGGGGCGTGGCCTCCTAGAAGACGAAAGGCTCCTGGAGTACCAGCTGTGGCTGGGAGACCAAGGGCCTTTACATGGAATCCAGGGCCTCCCAGCTGCAGAGAAGCTCTTTAAATTCTGGGCCCCAGCTCCAGCCACCAGAGTTGCGGCCGGGATTCAAAGGGCTCTGGGCCACCAGTCAGTCGCAGTTTGAGCAGCCCAGGAGCCCTTAAATCTGGCCCCAGCCCGGCCGCCGGAGCCGCGGGTGGGGGTTTCGAAGGGCTCTGGCTGCCAGCTGTGGGGAGCCTAGAGCCCTTTCAACTCACAGCAAAGCCGAGGCAGTCCGGCACGGCGATTGGCTCTGCCGCTGCCGCACTCAGCTTGTACCAGCTTACTTTCACCTCTGTTTCTATCCTAAGGAACACACCCTCCCCCTCCCCCACGCACTGTCACACACAACCTTCTCCCTTGAGCCCCATCCAACCTCCCCTTCTACACACGCCACGGGACACAGCCTCCGGTGACTCACCCCTGATGGGGGGCTGAGTCTCGCATCTCCCAACAGGGGAGCAGGGAGCCGAAAGGGCCACAGGAGACCAGTGGAGCCAGGCAGGATAGGGAGACTTCCCCTCCCTCTCTTCCTTCCTCCTGAGTCCTGGGTTAATCTCACTCCATCAGATGCTCCAGCACCAGGTGGCTCAGTGCACCAACCTTCCCTGAAAAGCAACAGGAAGGGGGGAACCAGCTCTTTCACATGGAAGGAGGCTCTCACTCCTGCTGCTGCCATTCTGCAGCCTTTCATATGGATTTTGAGTATTAGCTAATGCAACTCCCCACTCTCTAATCCAGCCATGAAACATGGAGACAAGCTCCTGAAAGCAGGCCCAGTGGTGCAATGGGTTAGTGCCCAGTACTTACAGAGCAGTGCTGAGTGGAGTGATGCTGAGGTTGTGAGTTCAAACCTCACCTGCAGCCCTAGTTTTAAGCAAATGGCTTCTGCCAATCAGTTTGCTCTGCAGAAAATACAATTCCTGCTCAGAAGACACTGAGGTCCCCTTTGCTTTACAGAGAGCAGGGCAGATTCCACAGATCTACCAGGCTCTGCCTCCACCAGCTGCCTGTGTCAGGAGGGGTCAGGCAGAACCCAGAGCACTGCCCCTGACTCCCCTCAGTCTTTGCTCCCAAACCACCTGTGTGCTCACCTCTGCGCTGTGAGACTCAAACCCTGCCTGGCTTGCTGTATGCTGGTGTGGTTTTCATCTGTCACGTTGATGCATGTGGGTCCTGTGTGATTTTGGTGATGTCTTGCATAGTTCTGTGTGCATGGATGTGTGTATGATTTTTGCATTAATATTGTTTTTGCTTTGTATTCTTTGATATGTGGGTTTTGTGTTTCCTGTTGTGGGCTTTTGCTGTATTTTTGGTGTGGATTTGTTCTTTCTATATTTTGTGAGGTTTTCTTTTTGTGTATATGGCTCTGTGTGCTGTGTGGGTTTGGTTTTTGTTATGTCTGTGTGGGCCTGTGCAGTGTGTGATTTTCTCATTCTCTGTGTGCGTATTTGTCTCTCTGTTTGTATCTTCATGTGTAAATTCACTGAACTTTTCAAAATCTGCACAGCTTTGCTAATTTTCACCAGGAATTTTTCTCCATTAACAAATTCTCACTTGTTCCCTACCTGTTGGTTGTTCCCTACCTGTTGGTGACCATTGCCCCAGGGGCCTGTCAGTCTCAGGGTCCTGATTTCCCATTGGCCCTTCCTCTTCTATTGGGACTGGGAACTAGCCAACCAAATCCCACTAAGTTTTAGTAAAGGGCCAACAGTCCCTTACACAAGCCAGCCCTGTGAGAGTCACCAATGTCCTGAGAGAACAGTACAAGCTGGTCCCATGGTGTAAAGGGCAGCACTCAGGACTCTGAATCCTGCAATCTGAGTTCAAATCTCAGTGGGACCTTGTGTTAGCTGGTGGTAAAGATCTGGTGCTCAAAGTGCTTTCCTGTCTCCAGCTATACAAAAGTGGGTCATTTCTCCTGCTGGTTAACTCCTTTCCCCACCAGAGCCAGGTCTTTGGTGGGGTTTAGAAGTGGCTCTAGTGGTTGGGATTTCACTGCTTCACCTGATGCCCACAAGTCTGGTGCTTGTAGCCACACTTTTCCTCTTGCTCACATGGCACTTGAAGAAAGCAGTGCCAGGCCAGGCTTGATAGGCAGGAGGGAGGCAGAGTCCCAGGCTGAGCCCAGCACACCTCTCCTCCTCTGGGCACGTGGAGCAGAGGCGGCTGGTGCTGACAGCTCTGAGGGAAGGCTTATAAGCCACAGAGCGACTGAGGGCGGGGCCAGACGAGGACAGGACCATGCCTATGTGTGGCCAGCAGACAGGCAACAAGACTCCCGGCCAGCCTGCTCCTGCCATGCCAAACCCCCACTGAAGGCCACCCGCAGACCACCATGCGGGTGGCTGCTGATGCTCTGTGTCCAACATCAGTAGACGGTAGGAAAGCAGGGCCAGCCCCTGGTGGGGCCTCTTACTGTTCCCATACCCCATGCTCACTTTTGCAGTGGGGCAGGAGATGTTATCCCAAGAGGCTTTTCTCCAGCTGGTGAGAAGCAGAGAAACATCCAGGCTCCCAAGGCGCTATGTAGCAACCCCCCTCAAGCACAGGGACAGAGGGAAACTGCTCCACACGCCAGCCCGGCAGCCGTCCATTTCCTTTGGGAATTCAGGAATAGCAAAGGCTAGACTGGAAGCACCTGGGGCTCATGCCCCAGCCTTTGTGACATCCAACCCCAACTCCTTCCCGGGCTCTAGCTGAAGGCAGAGCATTGGCCTGAGCGGCCAAGAAGAGGTTCCAGATTTGAAAGGAGCAGGACTTTCAGCACGAAGGTAAAACTGCATCAACACAACCACAAAGGACTTGACCTCAAGTTCTTAATTCAAAGTCAGGCACCTTATCCGTTAAGCCATGCGGGCGCCTTCTTCATGCGCTTTCTTGGAAAAGGTGGACACTGTGTTTTTGGGTCACCTATTGAGGGGGGGCGAGACTCTCTGGCACAAGAAGTCGAGTTCCCAGTGAGATGTGAGATTTAATTATACGGGGCCAGGTGCAGGGCTTTGACAGGGAGGCTCAGGCATGGGGGATTGGGGTGCAGCGGACAGACCGCTGTCTAGCTGTGGAGATTTAGTCGCACTGAGGCACAGGAGGGAGGAGGAGGAGGAATCCTGCTGACAGGCAGTGGCTGTGCAGAAAGAGGAGGAGTTCTGGGGACTTTCTTTGCCTCTCTTTGCCTGCCTGCTCACTCCTGTGGTGAACGGTGAAGACGCTCTTAACAAGCCCAGGTAGCTCAGGTGGTAGAGCATCAGGCTTTCAATCTGAGGGGCCAGGGTTCAAGCCCCTGTCTGCGTGCTCAGCTTTTAAGTTGCCTTGTGTTCCAGGAGCCAAATTCTGTTCACAGCCACATGCGGATTCCCAAAAGCTGTGGCCATTTCTGAAAGGCCTTTCCTTAGCGATCAGGAGAGAGGTCACATCCACAGGAGCAGGTGTAGAAAGCACAGTCTCTGGCTGCCAGGAAGCGGTGTGCCAGCATAGTGTTCTCTACAATGGCGTTTAGATCGGGATAATTTACGTGGCTCAGCACCCCCAGTTCCAGCACCTCTGCCCAGGCAGCTCCCAGCCTGACACACACACACAGCCCCTGCATCCTCCTCAGCCCAGAGGTGAGCCCCAGCTGAGTGGGGAATCAGAACCCCTGAAATTACCTCCTGGGACCAGCATGATCTGCCTCCGCCCTGCCCTGCTCTGCATGTATTCGGAGTGAGTCGGTTTCTGTCCTGCCATGTGTCTCTTCTCCTCCCCAGTTCCTTCCAAACCACCCCATTTCCCTGCACCCCGGGCTGGGTCTCTGCCAACCCCTTCTCCTCCTGCCCCCAATATCTCCCTGCCCCTACAGGTCTATAGGGCTGGATCCTCCTCCCCTTCTCCCCTCAGTTCCTGCCTCTGGGGGTCTATGGAGATGGGTCTCTCCCGCCATCCCCTCCTGCCCCATATCCCGCTGCCCCTATGGGTCTATGGGGCTGGGTCTCTCCTCATCCCCTTCCCCATCTCCTGCCCCAGGCTGTGACGTGCTATGACGTGTGCTGGGGCTGTGCTGTGCTGGGGCCAGGGCCGCCCAGGGTTTTTGCCGCCTGCCGGCAGGAAAAATCTGTGATCACAATCGGCGGCAGCTCCACTGCACCACTTTCTTCTTCAGCAGCACCAGTGGCAGGTCCTTCCTCCAAGAGGGACCGAGGGACCCGCTGCCGAATTGCTGCCAAAGACTCGACATGCCGCCCTTCCTGGCTGCCCCAAGCACCTGCTTGCTGAGCTGGTGCCTGAGCCGGCCCTGGCTGGGGCTGTGACGTGCTGGGACCTGCTCACTCCCGAGGGCAACTCACTCACTTGAAACCAGCAGGACAGAAGGTGTCACGTGTCCATTGGCGGGGCTATGCAGATGAGCAGTGTCTGGCGGCAGTAGGGAGAGCAGCGAGATGAACCGAAGGAGCCCGGCGGAGAAAATTCTCTGCGTGTGGACAGAATCCCACCAGTTTTCTCTGTGTTGGGGGTGGGGGCAGATTTCATGATATCATAGCCCTGGGAGGGGTTTGAATCATAAGTCCAAAGTGGGAGAACAACTCCCCACTTGTGCTCAGTCTCCACTAGGGGCTGGGCTGGGATCACTAGGGAGGGAAGCACAGGGAAAAACAGTTTCCCTATGGAACCCAGGAGTCCTGGATCCCAGTTCACTCCACCCCCAGAGCCAGGGATAGAACCCAGGGGTCCTGGTGCCCAGCCCTCCCTGCTCTGACCACTCAACCCCACTCCTCCCAGGGTGGTGCAGGGGTCACTGGGTCTGTGTCTCAGCTCAGCTAAGGGCCTTGACTGATTTTCCCAAAGTGCTTCCTTCTGAATCCATCCGACGAAGTGGGGATTCACCCATGAAAGCTCATGCTCCAACACGGCTGTTATTCTATGAGGAGCCACAGGACTCTTTGCTGCTTTTACAGATCCGGCACATCTGCCCCCTGCCCAGTCACTGCCCAACCTCGTGTGGGGCACCAGCACTGTGCCGGGTCGTGATGGGAAATTGTCCAAGCTGGCCCAGGAGAGACGTGTGTGTCCCTGCTGCCCTGCTGGTGGGGCTGAGCCCTACTCTGTGTGTGTGTGCATCTGTGACACTGTTTGTATCAGTGTGTTGCTGGGCTAACCACTAGGAAATGGCTTTGCAGGATTTTGTATTCTGCAGCAAGTCACACACACACACATACATACACACACTCTGACGCACAAAGAGACTCACACAATCGCAAGAACACTCAGACACCACACACCCAGAGGGACATGCTAGCCCAACCCCCAAAGAGAGCAACAATCACCGCCCCCAGCCACACTCACAATCACCCCCCCCACACACCATAATATTCACAATCGTGCTCAGAGATACAACTGCACGCAGTTCACTCCCACAGCTCCCAATACAAGGACCTCCTGCCCCACACAGCATGTGCCAAGGCTCATGGAACTCACTGCCACTGGATGGCTACCAATGAGAATGATCCCCATGCAGGATCATGTGCTTGGACCCTTGTCCCCTCTTGGGGTGCGCTGTGCAGCGTGGCTGGGGATTGTGCAATGGCCCAGCACCAGGCAACGCAGAACGGACACCACACGCCCTGCCCTGCCTCAACTGAGCTACTCTCCTGGTGCATTGGAGACCAGCACCCCACACCGTGGCACTCCTGCCCCACAGGGGGAGAGCTGCAGCCCCCGCCACATTCCGCAGAGGGGAGAAGGGTCAGGCCAGCCAGCCCTTGTAAGATGGGGAAATCTCCACTGGGGTCGACGGTATGGGGCTGCGACATACAGAGAAATAGTTGTCGTGCCGGCAGAGGGCGGCAGAGCGCATACACACACACACAATTGCAAACATACACAGACACATGCATGAATCCTGACACACACACACACAATTGCTAATATACACAAACACCCGCACAAATCTAGCTAACACCAACACAAGCCTGAGAGCCAGGGGAGCAGAGCAGGCTGGGGCCGGGTAACTCCACTTCCCGCAGGAGGTAGCCAGCCCCATCCCCACGGAGGCCTGGGACCAGCCCTCTGCTTGCCCCCACGGAGGCCTGGGGCTCCAGCCTGCTCTGCTCCCTGGCTCTCAAGCTTGAGGGGAGGGGGAACCGCCCACAGCACTGCCGGGCGGCGTGGCTGGGAGCCAGGAAGTGGACCAGGCTGGGGCTGGGTCACCCACTTACCATGCAGGAGTGCAGGGAGGGGGCGGGGCTGGGGCCATGGGGAAGAGCCGGGCAGCCCCTGCAGCAGCTCCCACCCCAGCTCACCTCCACTCCGCCTTCTCCCCTGAGCTCGCCGGGCACCGCCCACTTCTCCCGCCTCCCAGGCTTGCGGTGCCAATCAGCTGTTTAGTGCCGCAAGCCTGGAAGGAGGAGAATTAGAGCGGGGGCGGCGTGCTCAGGCAGAAGACGGAGCAGAGGTGAGCTGGGACAGGGAGTGGTTCCCTGCACGCCCCCATTGCTTGCTGCAGGCAGCCCTCCCCAAACCTCCCAGCCCCTGCCCCAGCTCACCTCCACCCACTGCCTCCCTGAGTGCGATTTTTGGTGCCCCAACCACTTGGCACCCTGGACGGCCGACTAGTTCGCCTAGTGGTTGCACCGGCCCTGGCCACTGCCTATCATCAGGATTCCTCCTCGGTGAGACTAAATCTCCCACCTAGACAGCCGGTCCATCCGCTGCACCCCAGCCCCATGCCCGAGCCTCCTGCCAAAGCCCTGCACCTGGCTCCAGACAATTAAGTCTCACGTGTCGCTGGGAACTCCACTTCTTGTGCCCAGAGAGTCTCGGCCCCTCAGTAGCTGACCTGAGAAACACAGTGTCTGCAAAAGCAGCAAAGAGTCCTGTGGCACCTTATAGACTAACAGACGTACTGGAGCATGAGCTGTGGGGAATCCCACTTCGTCGGACGATCAGTGTCTGCCTTTTCCAAAGAAGTACCTAGAGGACTTTTACCATGTGGCCTAATGGATAAGGCGTCTGACTTTAGATTAGACAATTGAGGGTTTGAGTCCCTTCGTGGTTGTGCTTGTCCGGTTTTACCTTTGTGCTGAAAGTCCTGCTCCCTTCAGGGCCTGAACCTCTTCTTGGCCACTCAGGCCAATGCTCTGGCTTCAGCTAGAGCCCCGGGAAGGAGTTGGGGGGTGGGCGTCACAAAGGCTGGGGCATGAGCCCCAGGTGCTTCCAGTCTCGCCTTTGCCATTCCTGACTTGCCAAAGAAAATGGCGGCTGCCCGGCTAGGTGTAGAGCAGTTTCCTCTTCCAAATGTGCATCTGTCCCTGTGCTTGAGGGGGTTGCTACATAGCGCCTTGGGAGCCTGGGTGTTTCTCTGCTTCTCGCCAGCTGGGGAAAAGCCTCTGGGGTAAAATCTCCTGCCCCACGGCAAAAGCGAGCACCTTGAGTGGGAACGGTAAGAGGCCCACCAGGGGCTGGCCCTGCTTTCCTACCGCCTTCGATAATGGCCACAGAGCATCAGCAGCCGCCTGCATGCTTGTCTGCGGGTGGCCTTCAGTGGGTGTTTGGCCTGGCTGGGTGCTTTGTGCCTGTCTGAAGGCCACACCTAGGCATGGTCCTGCCCTCCTCTAGCCCTGACCTCAATTGTTCTGTGGCTTTTAAGCCTTCCCTTGAGCCATCAGCACCAGCCGCCTCTGCTCTAGGTGCCCAGAGGAGGAGAGGTGCTGGGCTCTGTGACGAAGTGGGGGATTTTCTTAGGGTTTGCTGTGTTTTCCAGTGGTTTGCATGCACAGGGAGTGGGACTCAGTGTTCCCAGGTGTTACTGGTTTAACGAGGTGAGGGGAAAGGGAGTTTGTTGCTACAGAAGACCGGAGAGGGACTTGGGACCCCGGCTGATGGCCTGGAGGATGGAGACCCCAGCGACTGGTGACCTGGTGACCCAGAGACCCAGCTCAGGAGTCACAGGCGGTTCTGGCCAGTGGGAGGACAATGGGCTGCGGGAGAGGACCCCGTGACCAACCTGTTCCAGCCAGAGGAGGGCGGAGAGGAGAGGAGGCCCAGGCAACCCTGTTTACCTGGAGAAAAGACAATGGACAGCGGTGGGGCTTGGGGCCGGAGATATCGGAGGCCCAGCTGGGAAGCGGGGGCTTGGGGCTGGCGAGGAAGCAGGCAGAGCCCACCTGGCTGCAGGGGACTGGGATGTGCTGTTATTGTGAGAGGCCAGGCCTGAGGCCCTGAGAGTTTCCTGTGCTGTGTTCAACTCTCAATAAACCTCCTGTTTTACGCTGGCTGAGAGTCGCCTGGGCTAGAGAACAGGGGCCTCATCTCTTCGGGGGTGAGGAGGCCCAGGGGTTCAGAGCGCGTGGACTCCTGAGGCCCACGGCGAGAGACAGACGTGCTAAGGCTCAGAGAGGGGCAGCTCCAGGAGGTGGAGGGGCCTGACCCCAAGAGAGAGTGGACCCCCGAGAAGGGCTGTCGCACTGAAAGGGGCACCCCCCATGGACCGCACAGGGCCAAGAGTGGGCACGATCTGTGAGTCCGTGACAGGCAGTGACATCACAAAGGCCTTTTGCAGGACCTCAGACTATTGGCCAAAGGTGGTGGGGAGGTGGTGACCTCACAGAGAGATGCTGACATCAGCCAGGCAGGACAGGGGCGAGGGGCCAGGGAAACCTCAGAGACCCTGTGGCTTTGCTTCAGCAAGTCTCCTCTCCAGGTCTCTCTTGAGGACTGGGGAATATTGGGGTTCACGTACCTGAGCGCCAGGAGGAACCTCTTTCGAGTTTTCTCCTTCCCTTTGAGTGATTTGACTTGAAAACAGCCGACCCTGTTTAGACGGTAAGAGCCTCCTCGAGGGAAGGGGTGTCCTGGGGGTGTCACAGTTCAGATGCCGGTGCTCCCCTGTTCAAGGAAGTTCCCGCCACCCTGATCTGTAATCGCAGGGTGGGAGAGAGCAGCATCCACAGCAGTGATTTGCTCCTGGCTGCTGGAGCAGAGCAGCAGGCCCAGCTGTCAGAACTTCCTGGAGCTATGAAAGGAGAGGCCCATGGCTCTGTAGCAGGACTGCAGGGCAGGCGAGTTCACAGAGGGTATTAGGATACTGGCAGAGGCCAGTTATGGTGATATAATGAACAGCAGTGTCTACACTGACACTCTGTCACTTTAAGTTTGCTGCAAAAAGCTCTACTGTTCTCATTGAAGTGGTTTTATTTTGCCACCAAAACAGGGCAGTTTTGTCGCCAAACGTGGCATTGCAGTGTGTACACCAGCCAAAAGCTGCTGACCGAGGGAGCGTTGTGTGTTTTTCACACACCAGAGCAATATAATTCTGCTGAAATAACTTTGTAGTGCAGATCTGGCCAAAGATTCACACACACACAGCTTGCAAGGAAAACCTCACCTGCTCCTCTGCTTTGTGGGGCCAGGTGGGGCCCAGGAGTCAGGTGTGAGCAGACACTGTACCTTAGTCACAGGCAGGCTCTATGGTTTAGCTGGTTAAAGTACCTGTTTTGTAAACAAGAGATCCTGGGTTCAACTCCCAGTGGTGCCTTGTTGAGATGTTTTGAGAGCACCTGGTATTGGCTACTGTCAGAAGACAAAATACAGAGCTAGATGGACCTTTGGTCTAGCCCAGTGTGGTTTTTCTTATGGTTTAAATTACACTCACAGGCACTGATAATAGAATTACTGAAAGTTTGGGATTTAAGAGCTGATAGGTCAGTGGGCCAAGCCCTCGTGGATGAACCTCCTCTGGGACAGAGGCAGGTTTGGGCTCGCACCAAATGCTCATTGTGGCTGCCAGAATCTGTGGGCAGCTCATTTAGTTTCCACCCAGGGTTGAGTCCCTGGTTCACACATCGAGGATAACAACCCTTTGTTTCTCCTGCCCCAATAACATGGAGACTGGGAATGAAGTGATCATTTCGGCAAGCAACCCAACCTATTTCCAACATACTGTAAATCCACATGCAGACTCATACACGAAACCTTGCAAGAAAATCTTCCTGAGGGGGTCTGAAGCACCTGCTGCTGGAGGGAAGGAGGGAGCTGTGGGTTGGGATTGAGGAGCAGCGTGAGGAGCGGGGGGCCTGTGGATTGGGATTGAGGGGCACTGGGAATAGAAGGGGCCTGTGGGTTGGGATTGAGGGGCACTGGGAATAGGAGGGGGCTGTGGGTTGGGACAGAGGAGAAGGGTGAAGAGGAGCAGGCTCTGGTTGGGAGGAGGCGGGGGACTGGGTCCCAATACTAAAATTTAGGGGTTAGATCAATGTTAGGACAGGGTGGCAGTGGAGGGATGAGTGAGTCCCTAGACAACACAGTGAGTACGGTGCCTTCTTATTTTCCCCCTTTTCCACCCAGGCAGGCAGGTGAACTCTACAGAGGCACCTCTGGGCTTGCACTGACTAAGGACAACAGCTGTGAGTGGGGTGGGAGAGGGGATGGCTCATGTTAAAGGACTTTTGGTTGCTGGACTTATGAACCGTAGGGAGAAGGACACTGCCTAGCTTATTTGGGGTGGGTCTTTCCTCATGGTTTATGTTTATGTGTTGGGGCTGCTGACATGACTTCTGCTAACCCTGGGCTTACATTGCAGTGTAGACATACCCTGAGAGGGCATCTAGACTGTGATAAAATCCCTGTGGCCCGGCTGGCCTGGATGATCTGATTTGGGCCCTGGGGCTCAGACTGGAGCCCAGGCTCGAGACCTCACCCTCGTGGGTCTTGGAGGCTGGGCTGAAGCCCAAGTGTCTACACTGTAATTTTATAACCCTGCAGCACAAGCCCCACAAGCCTGAATCAACTGACCCAGGGTTTGAGAATAGTGACTTGGGTGTTAATGGCAGTGTAGACATAATGCTAGGCTATGTCCACACTGCAATGAAACACCCAGGGCTGTCCTGCCAGTGCAGGCTCCCAGGCTAGGGCCATGGGGTGGTTAATTTGCACTGTAGACATCTCAGCTCAAGCTCAATATCAGGTTCTGGGAGCCCTCAAAGTTGGGAGGAGTTTAGCAAAGTGAAAAAGGTAAATGGCAGTGGAGTATTGCCTGGAGTCAATGGCATTTCTCCATTGGTCTGTCTGCTTTGGGACAGGGACAATAACATGTCCTGCTGCTTTCGTTATTTCAAAGGGCGGTTTAGGATTTTCATTCTCACACACGGTGCACGAAGCAGGACTCAATCCTGGGTGGAAACTAAATGAGCTGCCCACAGATTCTGGCAGCCACAATGAGCATTTGGTGTGAGATCCCAGACCTGCCCCTGTCCCAGAGGGAGGGGGGTCATCTGTGATGGGCTGGAACACTGACCTATCAGCTCTTAACTCCCAAACTTTCAGTAACTCTGTTATCAGTGCCTGTGAGTGTAATTTAAACCATAAAAACAGCCACCCTGGGCTGGACCAAAGGCCCACCTAATGCTGTATTTTGTCCTCTGACAGCAGCTAATATCAGGTACCCAAAGAGTTACTCAACAAGGCACCACTGGGAGTTGAACTCAGGATCTCTTGTTTAGAAGGTAGGTGCTTTAGCCAGCTAAGCCATGGTGCCTACCTAGAGCTAAGGCACAGTGATGCCCACAGCTGACTCCCTGACAGCTCCACCAGGGCCTGACACGCTTTGCATGTGTTTGGATTCTGCAAAGCAGAGAAGCAGGTGAGCTTTTCCTTGCAAGCTGTGTGTGTGTGTGTGTGTGTGTGTGTGTGTGAGAATCTTTGGCCATGTCTGCACTACAAAGTTATTTCAGCATCATTATATTGCTCAGGTGTGTGAAAAACACACAATGCTCCTCGGCTGGCAGCTTGTGGCTGGTACACACACTGCAATACCACGTCTGGCGACAAAACTGCCCTGTTTTGGTGACAAAATAAAAACACCTTGACGAGAGGTCTAGAGCTTTTTGCAGCAAACTTAAAAAGACAAATTGTCAGTGTAAATGCTGCTGGTCATTATATCACCATGACTGGCCTCCACCAGTATCCCACCATGCCTGCCGTGAACTTGCCTGCCCTGCATTCCTGCTACAGAGGCTGGGCCTCTCCCATTTCATAGCTCCAGAAAGTTCTGACAGTTGAGTCACCATCTGGAGGGAGGAATAGCTCAATGGTTTGTACATTGGCTTGCTAAACCTCAGGTTATGAGTTCAATCCTTGAGGGGCCATTTAGGATTGGGGCAAAAGCTGTCTGGGGAGTGGTCCTGCTTTGAGCAGGGGGTTGGACTAGATGATTTCTTGAGGTCCTTTCCAACTCTGATATTCTATGATTCTACACTGGGATTAGGTTGATATAACTGCATTGCCAGCCTAAGTAATGTAATTACACCAACCAAATTTTGTAGTGTAGACCTGTCCAAAGAATCACACACACACCTTGGGAGCAAAACTTCAGCTGCTCCTCTGCTTTACACAATCCAAACAGGAGCAACACTTGTCAGGTCCCAGTGGGGATTGGCAGAGAGTCAGGTGTGGGCAGACACGATGCTTTAAATAACAGCAGGTACCATGGCTTAGCTGGTTAAAGTGCCTGTTTTGTAAACAGAAGATCCTGGGTTCAACTCCCAGTGCTGCCTTGAGGAGTGGCTTTGGGAGACCTGGTATTGGCTACTGTGAGAAAACAAGATTCAGAGCTGGATAGACTCCTATGCTGCCCCTTCCTCCTGCTCACTGCTCTCCTCCCTTACGGTCATTACAAAGTGGCAAGGCAGAGCCCTCCCATTTTTAAAAGTCCTGGGGTGTTGTTCCCCTGTTCAGGCCCCCTGGGGCCCTGCACTTCACACAGCTCTCCTGATTTCAGCTGTTAGTGAGGGAGCCTCACTGCTAGCGCAGACTGGGCAGTTTCTTGCATGAGAGACACTCTCCCAAAGCAGGACTAATGCTTAGAGCTGGTTATCAGTGATTTCAGATCTGTTGGTCTGCAGCAAGACTCTCCATTGAGTCTTAACCAGCTCTGTTATTACACAGGAAGAACAAAAGGGTGAAATGGTGCCTGAACCCTTAAGAAGAATCCACCCCACCAAGTACCAACACTTGTTGCTATCCGCCTCAGCTCAGTTTTGGGGTCACTCCTGCCTTTATCAACCTGGGGCTCAGAAAAGCAGAGCAAGCATGTTCTCCAGTGGTGCAATTAGTTAGTGCACAGTACTTATAGAGCAGTGCTGAGGAGCTATGCTGAGGTTGTGAGTTCAAGCTGCACCTGGAGCACTGGTTTCCATTAACCAAGTGGCATCACCCCCTCATTTGGTCCTGTGGAATGTAGAATTCCAGCCCTGGGACACGGAGGAGAGGAGACAAACACGCTCCCTTCAATTATTACCTCCTCTCTAGAGCACAGGTCAGAATCTACAATCCTTTCTCCCCCCCCACCCCAGCCCCGGGGCCAGGATCCTCAAGCAGAGCCTGGAGTCCTGCCCTGGCGTCTGTACTATTGACAAACTCTAAGTGACAGGGACAAACACTCAAATCCCGCCTGGTGCGGGAGCCAGGTTTGTTTCTTCAAATTCTGTCGTTGTACATTTCCAAGTCTGGGAATGTCCCACAACAGCATTGAATGGGAAGCTGCCTGCAGAACAGTTACAGTGCACAGAGCTCCTGTGGAGGAGGGGTGGGAATTAGTAACATTTTGAAGATCGTTTGGGAAATGAGCCTTTGCTGACAAGGTTTGTCTCTGTTCATATTTCACCTTCAGGTGTTATGTTGAGGGATCTTTAATATATTTTTGTGAGGTTAACAACTATCTCCTCAACTTTATTTACTCAACTTAAAAATTGATGTCACTTGATTTTTGCATCTCCCTGTGAAAATACAACTGACACGTGTGGCTTTCTACAGGGGGTCATGATGTTAAAGTTGGGGAAATCAGGTCTCTGTACTTCTGTGGAGGGGGCTTTTTTACAGCTGAATCACTGCCAGGCACACCGGGCAGTTAGCTGCACCCACTGTCCTTGCCGGGCCCCTGCTGAACCCTGGGCGGCTGCACTGCCGTGCTGGAGTGACTCTGCAGGGGGAGAAGCTGCTGTGGAGCAAGGTAGAGCAGGTGCAGGAAGGAGACGGGGTCACTATTCACATTCTGAACTGCACAATTTTCCAAATTTGGGAATAGATTCATAGACTTAAGGTCAGAAGGGACCATTATGATCATCTAGTCTGACCTCCTGCACAATGCAGGCCACAGAATCTCACCCACCCACTCCTGTAACAAACCCCTAACCTATGTCTGAGTTACTGAAATCCTCAAATCGTGGCTTAAAGACTTCAATGTGCAGGGAATCCTCCAGCAAGTGACCCGTGCCCCACGCTGCAGAGGAAGGCGAATGTCCGAGAACAATTTAAGGGGAAGGTGAACGCAGAGCAGTGACACTGGAGATGCCCAGACCTCCAATGGGGGCAGCGTAGAAATTAATATTGGGAAGATCATTTGTGAAATTAGTCGTCACTGACAAGCTTTGTCTCTGTTCCTATTTCACGCAATGGTGTTAGTTAGAGGCATCAGGACAGGTTTTTACTATATTAATTAAACACTTAATTTTATTTACCCAAGCCAAAAACTTAGTGTCACTTATTTGTTCTCTGTCCTAGCAAGAATGAATTGAATTTCATGACTTTCTGGAAAGTGCAGCGAGATGAAATGTGGGGAATTCAGTCTGTGTGTTTGTGAGCTGATGTTTTCCTCTCACAGGTCAGTGCCTGCATTGAAATACCAAGAGGGATCTAAGGGCTGGTGTACGCTGGGCACTGAACTGACAGAGCGACGCCTCTCAGGGTGTGAATCCCCTCCCCAAACCCATAGAGTTAAGGTGACCTAAGCCCTGGTTAGATAGTGCTAAAGAAAAGGAAGAATTGTTCTGTCAATGCAGCTATTACAGGGATGGGAAAACCCTCCAGTCACTGTTCACTCCAAAGTGCTATAGCAATGCCACAGCAGCATTTTAAGTGTAGACAGAGTGAAGCTAGATCTGGCTCCAATTTGCACTGTGGATGCTCAGGCACTAAGACTACAATAATAACAACAACAGCACAGTGCTTATGTAGTTGGCAGGATTTAAACCTGCATGAGGTGACCCCAAGGGATTTCTAGTCCATCGCCTTAACCACTCGGCCACACCTACTTGATGTACAGCTGGTCCACTGCATGATGATTCAGTTCTCACTGAATTGTCACTTCAAATTGTTTGCTCAGACCAGCTTCCCCAGCACACTCACGGCTGCGCATCAGTGTAAGTGTGTCCTGGGCTGAACAGTGAGAATTCCTGCCCATTTCCTTCTGGCTGGAGCAGGCTGAGAGTGTGTTTGTGTTAATGGCATTGCTGTAGATTGTTGTTCATTCCCACTCTGACAATACAGGGAATAAGGGAATCTCTCTGATTTACCCTAACTACTTTTGTTGTTACAGTGGATGAAATGACATTTTCCCCTATCCCTGCCCTGTTCCTGCTCTTGTTATAGTTCAATATATTTTAACTGAGGAAAATGATAATAAAAATATCTGCTCTCCAGCAAAACTTGAAGCAACATCAAAGCAACGGGAATGAAACAATTTGTTCCCGAAGGGGGAACTTGATGACTAACAATTGCTTTGAAATGGGGGAACAGTCAAACCGAGACGCTCAGGCTTTGGCCAGACATAATCAAGGCATATCTCACATTCTCTCACATGTCGCTAGTCTGATTTCTAATAGGAACGTCCTCTGATTGAAGCTTTTCCCAAATGCAGAGCATGTGTAGGGTCTCTCTCCACTGTGGATTCTACGATGTCTGACAAGGTTTGAGCTGTCAATGAAGGTTTTCCCACACTCAGAGCATGTGTAGGGTCTCTCTCCTGTGTGGATTCTACGATGTCTGCTCAGGCTAGGGCTCTGTTTGAAGTTTTTCCCGCACTCAGAGCATCCATAAGGTTTCTCACCTGTGTGGATTATCTGAGGTGTGATAAGGGCTGACGACCGACTGAAGCATTTCCCACACTCAGAGCACGTGTAGGGTTTCTCTCCTGTGTGGATTCTCTGATGCGCGACAAGGGCATATCTCCAACTGAAGCGTTTCCCACACTCAGAGCATCCATAAGGTTTCTCACCCGTGTGGATTCTCCTATGTGTGATAAGGTAGGAGCCTGACTGAAGCTTTTCCCACACTCAGAGCACATGTAGGGTCTCTCTCCTCTGTGGATCCCCTGATGTGTGAAAAGGTCTGAACTCCCATTGATGCTTTTCCCACACTCATGCCATGTGTAGTGTGTCTCTTCCAAGTTGATTCTCTCGTGTGTAATAAGGTCTGAGAGGCTACTCAGGTTTTCCTCTGGCCTCTGCTGAGACTCACAGGCTTTTGCTTTTTCTGGGAGTGCACAACTCTCGGAAACATTCCCTTTGGGTCTTCCTGATAATGTCCTATGTGGTTCTACTTGCTCAGCATCTTCCTACTGGGGATTCTCCTCATTCTCACTCACCATCCCAACACCTGATGGGAGACAGAGAGAATCCAGACATAGGTCACTCCCTGCGCTGGAGAGAAAGGAAATCTCAGAGACAAGAAGGGAAAAGGGATGAACAAACCAAAATACGTGTGGGAGAGATCAAACCTATCAGGAGCTCATTTTCCTCAAACCCTTCCCCAGATGAGAGAGGAAGGGATCAGTTCTGGGTGTGCATCTCACCACAACACTCAGGGGAAAGTGAGATTGGGAGGGACCTGCTGCCAGTTGTCAGTTAGGTAGGTGGGAAGCCATGAGTGACATCTGCCTAATGATTCCACATCTGAAGGGAACAATCCTGAACTTGCAGAGCTCACAAGGTCTTTGTAGGGCATCCCAAATGTTTCCTGTATTCATGGAGAGTTTTTGAGTTGGTTTAACCAATCCTCACCTGTGCAGGCAGCTCGGGAGCACTTCTTTCTCAGAGCCCTGGCGGTCTGGGACCCACGGCTCTTCCTCGTTCCAGCTGCGAGATCACATCAGGTTTGGAATTTAGAAACCCTACGCCAGGCAAAGAAAACAAGGGAGGTCAGTGGAATTTGTGGGATACTTGTCACAAAGAATAGTCCACGGTTTTAACTGCAGCTCATTTTTAAGCAGTAACGTCCCAAGGCCAGCTTCCTTGGCTCAAAGTGGCAGGAGAGTTATTATTATTATAAATCATATGTATTACCTTAGTGCCTAAGGACCAGCTAACAGTGGGTCCCCATTGTGCTAGGCAAAGTACAAACACAGAATAGTAGATGGCCCATGCCCTAAACGATTTACAATCTAACTAGACAAGACAACCACAGAATGGGGAAGGGGTAGAACCACCTGATAACGAAATAGATATTAAGATGCTTAAAGAAAATTTAGTTTGATAGCATCCTGTCTGGCAAGAAATCACTTATCAACAGTTGTGGTACCTCATTTCTGTATTGTTTTATCTTTATGTCCACCACTTTTCTGGTTCTGTAATTGTTTCTGCCAGCGGTATAATTAATTTTGCTGGGTGTAAGTTAATTAGGATAGTAGGATATAATTGGTTAGGTAATTATGTTGCAATACGTTAGACTGGTTAGTTACATTTCAGTAAAATGATTGGTTAAGGTGTAGCTGGGAATATGACTATATAAACTGGGGTCAAACAGGAGGGGAAGGGAAATTGGAATCAGGTTTATTAATGGGGAAATGGGAACAGGGACACAGACAAGGCTCTGTGGCCTCAGAGCTGGGAAGGGGATGCAGGCTAAACGCTCATGGCCTCAGAGCTGGGAACGGCACACTGGGGAACAGACTCTCTGGGCGTACAGCGATGAGCCCGACTGGTGTGAAGGGCTTCGAATCTGCTTGCTTGGAAATAACCCCAATAAACATTGCACTATCTGCCCTTCGTACTTCTGGTCTTTTGCTGCTTGCTGTCTGCGTGACAAGAACCAGGGAAGTGGGCGGGGGGAGGGAAAGCCCTCTAACAAAACTGACACGACCTGATAACCAAGAGGTGAGCCTTAGGGGAAGGTTTTAATACACTTTGTAACTGATGAGGGATTCCCACGAGGACTGATGAGGTGCAATGGTAAATACACATTTAGATCCTTTTCTTGTTTTATCTCTTTTTCCCATAAGGCTTAACATCTGGCGCAGTGTCATGGATGCACAGGATCTGTGCAATGCCCTGGCTTTTAAACAGTCCTTGGGAGGTGCCCCTTGAGTGCGCTGGACCCCCAAGGGGTCCCACTCTTCCACAAGGAGAGACCATGTAGCTTCAACACTTGAGACTGAGCCTCTGGATTCAACACTTATTTCAACCTGTGAGCTCTGCCAGCAGGTCCAGCTGAACGACACTCCTGTTCAGAGACTGCTCCTCATTCATGCTTCAATGCACCTCAGCAAGTTTTTGCTGTGACACTGGGCAGACTGTTAAAATATAGCAGGGTTTATTAGTCAACTGAAACACAGCATTAGAAAGGCTTTAGATTAGGACAGAGAAGCAAAGAAGACAATATAGTCCATATTGGCCAATGCTCTTGAGCCAGGCTGCTGTTAAAAATCCTCCATAAAAGTATTAAGCGTAGTCTTGAAGCCAGATATGTCTTTTGCCCCCAATACTCCCTTGGAAGGCAAGACTAAACTCCCTAGTGTCCACTTGATAGCCACTGGTTCTTTCTTCTTCTCCACGGCATCGCTCGTGGAGAACAAGGACCTGCAAATCTACAGTCGTACTTCATCTTTGTTTCAAGAATGAAACAAACAAGCGCCTCAGAGGACAATAATGGATTTCAGCTGATGGACAGCTTTCTCAGTGTTTGTACATTTTAACAGGAATATATTGAATGATTAAATTCATTTCACGTCCCCGTTCAGCGGAACTCCTGAACATACAGGAGATGGATATGAAAATATAGATCACTTAAAAAAGAGGACATGTAAGAGAGCAGCTGGACTTGAACCAAAACCTCTCGATCCGCTCTCAAATGCACCACCACTGAGTTCCTGAGGCAGTGTTGGAGCCAGTGATCTTGAAGAGTATGAAGGGGACACTTATTTCAAAGAGCTTCTCTTCCATTCCCAGACATAAGTGGTTTTAAAAATGGAGTTTCATTACATTTTCTATGTGCATGTAAACACCACAGCTTGCACAATCCCCACAACTGCTCAGTCTCACCAGAGCACAATAACTTTGGAGGCCCCACACCCAGCTACCCAGCTCTGCGGCCTTTAACCTCTTCAGCAGTTCTCCAATGCCTTAAAGCCACAGGGCACAGCATGGAATTTGACCCCATTAATCCTAAATCAATTTGGATGAAAATCTTTGCAAAAATAGTTCGTTTTCCAAACCAAAAGCATCTCCTGTTTGTGGTGTCCCTTAAAGTGTCTCTTTGCACACAAAGAGGAGACACTTTAATTTGGAAACGAGATAAGATGCTTCAGTCAGGGTAAGCAGTTGCTCCCCTTCATGATTGAAAGATCATAAAATGCCAGTAAAATTGACTTTCAGCCCTTACACAGCAGACCCCACTGACGGCATCTCCCCGGGGCCGGGTGGGGCCAGGTCACCTTATCAAACCTTCCCATACCCGGGGGAACGGGAAAGTGCGAGGCTGCAGCGCCACCTAGCGGCCACAGGACAAATCGCCGGCTGCTGCACCTGTGGGCACTGGGAGTTCGCTTAACATGGAAAGCTGCCTAATGCAAGGTTGGCAAAACGGGGGTCTGCTGCACTACATCATCATCTGCAATGACTCAACCTGATAGGACACCTCCTGTGCTACGCTGCTACTAGTGACCCTCTCAAACAGGTCCCCACAGCTCCCCAGCCTCCCCCCACCAGGAGGCAGCTAGGAGAGGCTTGTTACACTGCTCTACAGCCAAAATGCTTCTGAAATAAATGGAGTCCAACTGTACTACGTCTGGGTCACTGAGAACGAAAATGATGCTTAAAATTTTGATTGGCTCTAGTTTTCAAGATATGCTATTGAGTCAGTATTTATGACCCTTGACTTGGGAATGGCGGAGGATAAGTGAGTTATAAAGGGACGGGATCTCAATTTAAACCAGTAATGACTAAACTACATCTTTGACTGGATCTATGAATAAATCTATGAATGGCTTTGGACAGTACTTGCTTTTAGGCAAAACAATGAAGGATACAGTCTGAAGCTGGTATTGCCTCATACATGATATGAATTGCATCATGTTATTCCTAGAAGTCATGGATGATGCAATCATAATGAAGCTGAACCAATTGCCCTATATCAGCTCTAGAAATCATACAGTGTCTTGCTCTCTTATTTGTCAGTGTTTGATTTTGCAAAGGACCCATTTCTCTTTAGCCAAAGTGAGCAGAGATGCCTCGTACTTGTGTGAACAGTGCAGATAACTTGTGCTATGTTTGTGGTGAAGTGACTTTTGCATCACAAAAGTGCAGTATAAACACTATGGTAAAGAAAGCCTATCACTTTTCTTTTGGCTGCAAAATTGGAGATCAGGTGTGTGTTGGAAGCAATGAGTGTGGCAATCTCAGTGAACCGACGGAGGGTGACGGTGGTCAGAGAGAGACAACGGAAGATTAAAGGCAACGATGGGCATAGCGATGATGATTGTGTTGTATTTCATTCCTTAGATCTGGTGCCAGCGCCCGTCTCTTTAGCCTTGTAGTTTACCAAGAGTAAAACTAAATATCTGTTGAGATACAAGGGAGAGTCTGTGTCCATTCCTGCTAGCTGCACAGGACTTTGACGTTGCTGCTTTCAATCCTCCGGCCCTGCCGAGACAAGGAACAATTCAGGCGGTCACTGAACTGAAGGAGGGAGATGATTTTCTGACAGGGAGGGACGGCTCCTCTTAAAGGTGTTTGGCAGGCAGCCTCCATCCCAGGTCTGTCCCGACAACACCCAGTTGAAAAGGGACTCTCCTCAGCCCTTCTCAGCCCGGTGAAAACGAGCGAGTGAGTGAGCGTGGGGGAGAGCGAGCGACGGAGGGAGATGGATTGAGGGGGCCGGGACCTCTGTGAAGGGGCAGGATGAGGGTGTTCAGTTTTGTTGGGTCAGAAAGTTGGCAACCCCAGATCCAGGGGAAACAACTCAAACACCCAACGAGTCTGGCCAGGGGCAGGACATCAGCTTTGAGGGGAGGGTTGGGTGTGGCAGTGACATCACAAAGGCCTTTTGCAGGAACTCGGCCTATTGGGCAAAGGTGGTGGGGAGGGGGTGACCTCACAGAGAGACCCCGACATCAGCCGGGCAGGACAGAGGTGAAGGGCCAGGCCAGTCTCTGAGACCTCCCGGCTTTGCTGCCGCAAGTCTCCTTCGCGAGGTCTCTCCTCGAGGGCTGAGAGAGAATTAGGATTCACGGATGTGAGCATGAGGAGGAACCTCTGTGGAGTTTTCTCCTTTCCTCCCACTGACTGTGCCGAAAAGAAACTTCCCTTTGAGAAGGTAAGAGGCTCAGAGACATTTGGAACCTGTTCAGTCTGATCCACCTGGCGCAGGCAGCATTCTAGGCACAGACAGCGCTGGCTTCAGGTGGCAGAATTTGATTTCCTCCCTAGGTTTTGATGATTGGAATCCCTGGGGACATTGGGGTGTATCCTTTTGGTTTCCTTTTCCTCTTTCCTCCCTCCTTTCGCCTCTTGCTTCTTTTTCCTTTTTCCCAGCTTCCTCCTTCTAACAAGGAGGGACGTGTCTGGAGTGTGGGCGGGGAGGGGGTTGCTCATTGCAGAGGTCCTCACCAAGAGGTGGGGCTGGGTCTGAGAGTGATCCTCTGATGGTGACCTGGGCTGTCCTTTGGGACATCTGGTGAGACCTCAGCCTCCCGCCCTCAGAGTCTCAGTGGTGATTGGCCGAGCAGGGGGCTATCGTGAGCGAGGAGACTCAGGTCCTTTTGGTCTTTTTTCAAATCAGGCAAAGAAGTCACAACCAATCCAATGTACGGGATTAATCTTGCTGCTTCTCTCCATTAATTGTCTCTTAGCAGGTGATGATTTCTCTAATGTTCTAGGTCTTCTAAAATCCTTGCTGAATAATTACTATGAACCCCTGTTGGTCTGTAGCTCACTTGAGAGCACTTTATTCTGATCAGTCAGCGTATGAAATTGAAGATCTGAGAGAGAGGTTGAAAGTCAGGAGCAGTGTTTCCTCTAATTTGTTATGTCCGTGTGCGGAATGAATTATGTTGTGTGCACCAATACGGAGGTGAGGTGTGACACATCACCTGTCTATTGGTGCTCATTCCAAACTTCATTCTGCACATGGATGGTGTGTGACGTGGTGAGACTGAAGGGTTAGGAGTGTGGAGGGGGGCTCAGGAAGGGCAGAGGTTGGGGTGCCAGGCTCCGGCTGGGGTGCTGTCTCTGGGGTGGGGTGGGGGATGAGAGGCTGAGAGCTGGAGCAAAGGGTTGGAGTGCAGGGGTGTGAGGGTCTGCCAGGGATGCGGCCTCTGGGGTGGGGCTGAGAATAAGGGGCTTGGAGTGCAGGTTGCCCCAGGAGAGAGGACTCCCACAGCTCTCTCTCACCACAGCAGATCAGGGTCAGGTGAGAGGGCACCTGTCTCCTGGCCACAGCCGCGCTGGTGGGGCTTGGCTGGGTCGGGCTGGGGCAGGGGGAGGGAACAGGATTTATTTTTCCTAAGTCAAAAGGAGGAAGGGATGGAGTTATGCTTCAGTTTTTACCTTATAAACTTAAGTCCTGTCTAACCTACAGGACACTATGGAATAAGACACCATGTCATGTGGTGACATCACAAGAGCAGAGGATGTGAGAACTACAGCAACTGAGAGGGTGGGGGTTAGAATCAGATTGTTTCAAATGCTGCATCTGTCGGCTGACATTTAACAGCAACGCTTAGCTAACACAATGGAGAAAGGAATTCTCTGCTAAAGATTCAACCTGCCCCTTTGGCTAACTCCACCCCTTCCTGACCGGAGTGTGCTCAGAACACCCTCTCCCCACACTCACACCATCACCCCCACACAAGCCCACAGCTGGGAACCCAGCACAAAGCAAGGGAGGAGTTGCTTGGCTTATTTTACTTTTTACTTTGCAAAAGGTTTTAAAAGCATTTTCTGCTCCTGTTCCCATGATGGAGAAGCAGATGGTTGTGGAGAAGGGATCTGCGAGTGGTGGAGTCGGGAACTTGGGGCGAGGCAGAGGAGGGGAGTGTGAGGGGGAAGGGGCAGTCGGGTGAAGGGAGGCTAAAGGGGGTCAGGTCAGGCAGCTGGGTGCGGGGTTTGGGGGGAGGCTGAAGGAGGCAGTTGGATGTAGGGGGGAGACTGAAAGGGCAGCTGGGGAGGAGCCTGGGGGGCAGGGGAAAGCTGAGGGGACAATGAGGGGAAGGGACCGGCAGTTGTGGGAGGCAGAAGGGGGCAATTGGGGCAGTTGAGGGAGGCTGAAGGGGTAATGGGGAAGTTGAGGGAGGATAAAGGGGGTGATGGGGGCCGTTGGGGGCGGCTGAAGGGGGCAATGGGTTGAAGGAGGCCGGGGCAGAGAGGCTGCTGGGGGGCTGCTCGTCCCCACGGGAGGGGAGGAGGAAGAGGAGCTGCCCTTCTTTCTGAAGCTGTTTCCTTCCTGTTAGATCTTGCAACTTCACTGTTCCTGAGCAGGGTCCTGTGATGAAAAGGAAACTAGAGAGATTCGTGGTCCTGCTTTCAGCAGGGGCTTAGGCTGGATGACCTCCTGGGGTCTCTTCCAATCCTCATTGTCTAGGATTCTGTGTTTCTGTGGAGGACAGGTCCATCAATGGCTGTTGGCCAGGGTGGGCAGGGATGGTGCCCAGAACCTCTGTCTGTCACAAGCTGGGAATTGGGCGACAGGGAATGGCTCCCTGGATGATTCCTGTCTGTTCATTCCCTCTGGGGCACCTGGCACCGGCCGCTATCGGCCGACAGGACACTGGGCTAGATGGAGCTTTGGTTTGACCCAGTCTGGCTGGTCTTCTCTTCTAAAGCTCTTCTCACATGCTCAGTAACAGCTGCAAGCTGCTGCCCTCACGCGCCATCAGAATCTGCTCCCTGCAATCAAAGGCCGGAAAATCCCCCTGAAGGGGGGAAATTGAGGGGCGGGATGAGCAGAGGGACAAAACTGGGACAGGATCAGGGGTTCAGACGGGGGCTGCCCTGCCAGGTAGGTGCAGAAGGGAAAACCCCCAGCTAGAGGGAGGCAGAGGGGATAGAAGTTCCCACAGATGGGGTGAGCCGGCAGCAGCAGTTCCAAACTAGGGTGTGGTGGATGGTAGAAGGACTCGTGTTCCTTGCAGGATGGTCCATCTCAGCCCCTCCCCAGGGCTGTGGTGTTAAAGGCCCCGAGTGGCCCAGTGCCCAGGCTCCACCGCTCTGCTCTAGCTGAAATGGTGACTGAGCTGCCAAGGGAGATGTGATTCAGGGAAATAGTTTAAACCTCCCTCCCCCCATCCCCTCATCATAAAGCAAACTGATACTTTTAGACGTGTTTACGCCGTTTCAAAGAATTCCTGGCCAGTTTCCGTCTCGGTAACATGTCTGCTTGGAGCCTCAGAGTAGCTCAAGGTTTGTCTTATCTGCTGCTCTGATTGCCTGAGTTAGTCTCCCTGTCCTGTGCTCCCTGGTGTTCTGCACCTTTCATTGTTTATTTCTAGCAATGGTATTTGGATGACAGTGTCCAGTAGTTCAGGCACCCAGCTGAGAGGCAGGAATTAGGACACACCAGGAGCTGATCCCCTGCCCCACTCGCCTCATTAGTTAGCCCCAATGAACCCCTTCAAAGGGAGAGCTGACAGAGCCCCACCACGGCACACTGCTTCGTGCACTGACCTGAAACATGGGGACCCTGGTTCAAATCCTTTCTCCCTTGTGGACAGTGGCGGGGGCGGGGTGATGCTGGCAGCCCAAGCTCATGCCGGTGGCCTCAGGCCTCCTGAGGCACAGATCTAGCCCAAAGGCAGACTTGCCTAGGTGGCAGGATAGCCCTGAGTGCCCAAGGGGACTGTCTGTGACTCCTGCTCAGGCTGTTCGTGTGCCTGGGGAGTTCACTCGGGGGTGGAAGCTCCCAGTCCCCATGGGGTGCCCTGGTGTGTAACAGTCTGCCCTGAGCTTGGTACTCACGTCCCTGAGCTACTCTCTGCAGCTGGACAGAGGAATTGAACCTGGCTCTCCCACATGGCAGGTGAGTGCTGGGAGCACAGGACCCATCTGTGAGAGAGGGCAGGGCCAGGACACCTCCCCGTTGTCAGTGTCTCCTGGGCGGGCTTGGCTGGCTCCTGCCTGGGGAGCTGGTGGTTGGGAGTTGTGTTGTAAGGTGCCTGTGTCGCCTGCATCGTACAGGGAGTTCAGGCCCCTAACTCCGCTTAGTGGATCACTGGGTTGTTCCTGTAAAAGCAGCAAAGAATACTGTGGCACCTTATAGACTAACAGACGTTTTGCAGCATGAGCTGTGGGTGAAAGAACAATTCGGTTGTTCCTGGATTTTCTCGCTGCTGAAACCAGGTCCTGTGACGCTCAGCACTGCCCCCTCAGTCCTGTCACGGGTGTAGCCAGTCCGGTCTCTGCAGAGCCCAGCTGAGCAATGCCTGATAGACATGGGTGTGCACACGAGAAGATACAGAGCACAGGCTGGAACGTGACACATCACAGCAAAGCCCAAACGCTCCTCCTAGGGGCACGATATTCCTGTGGGTGCTGGGGGACACGCTGTGATGGGATCCGCTGTGCCCCTGAACCTCTCCAGCCTGGGCTGTCTCCCACAATGCCCTGCTAGTGACCAGCAGCAACCCTCCAGGCGCTGTTATCCTCGGCACAACGGCATGTGGAGCGGCTTGATTGCATGGATGCTCCCGAGCCACTCGTGAATCCCACAGTGAGGTGCCCGCCAGATCCCCAGCTCCCAGCACTGCGCCTCAGGAATATGCTGTGTGTGTTAGTAATTGGTTCCCACTTCCCACTGGAAGGTGGAGCCACACCAGGAACGTGGGGTCTGTGGTGTCGTGGTTTGGGTGGGTTATTGGAAGAGCGGGAGGACTAGTCTATGGCAGAAGCCTGCGATTTGCCTTGCCTGCCTGGCTTGCGCTTTTTCACTTTGGTTTTTGATTTTTTCCTCCACTGTCATCAGTTCATCCCTTCCCACTGAACTGCCCAGTGCCTGGCTTGGAGGTGGAGGCAGGAGGAGAGAGACAAGAGTGAGATTTCAGCATCTCCAGTAGCCCCAACAAACACTGTGGGGTTTTAATTCATAGCTGTTGTCGGTCTGGGAGACCCTGGTGCACCAGCGGGGAGGGTGTCTGATGGGGTTGGTGGTCTGGCTGGGGCAGACATTGCATCCCCTTTCCCACTGCTAATTGAATGAGAAGACAGACGTCCCTGTGGAGCAGATAAGAGCCTCCGAGAGGTTTCATGTTGTTGTTTCATGTTGTCCTAGGTTTCCTTCCTATGGACTGCATCACCAAGTGGAATTCATGGCAAACCATTGCCATTACGCAGTAAAACATCTTTAAGACTTCGTCTTTGATGAATCAATGAACAGTCTCCACTCATGTGGATTGTGAACGATGTTGCAATGTCCTGGTGAAATCGCTCGCCCAAAACTGTGGAGCTGCAGTAGTGCTGGGGCAGTGATCCCCACCAGTGACCTGGGCCATCCTTTGAGCTCTCTGGTGAGACCCTCAGCCTTCCATCCTCAGTCTCTACCCTGATTGTCTGAGCAGGGCGTTAATGACAGGGAGGAGACTCAAGGCCTTTTGTTCTCTTTACAGACCACGTAAATACGTCATAACCAGTTATATGTTTCATGGATTGTGCTGCTTCTCTGCATTAATTGTCTCTGAGCAGTTCATGATTCTCTCTAACATTGCAGTTCTCCTAAAATACTGGCTGAATAATTACTGTGCACACTTGTTGGACTGGAGCTCATCTAAGAGCACTTTATTGAGGTCATTCAATGTATGAATTTCAAGATCCGATGGTTAATTTAAAAATCAGGTCTCTGGGGGTCCTATTCCCAATTCAGCCATTGACTGGCTTTGTGACCTAAGGCAAGTCAATTCTCCTTTTTCAGTCTGAGCATCTCCTCTTCAAGTAGGGATAATAATGATCTGCTCCTACCTACCTCAACACACTCACTCTTCCCCAACACACACACACTGTCTCTCCCCACACACAAACAGTCTCCACACTGCAGCTGAAAAGCAGCTGGCAATCTAGTAGGATGACCCTGGAACAATGGGATAGAGAAACCTTCATCACTGAAAGTGCAGCCACAAAGACACCACACACCAGCTTCCCCTAGCTGGTAAGAATCAAACCTCCACAGAAAGATCCCTATGGTATCGTAGGCCAGCTTCCTAAGGCCTCAGCCTCAACCACTTAACACAGGGGCCTTTCTACACTCTGGTTCTGTTCTAACGGAAGGATCATTTCCAAGTGTTCGCTCAGACCAGCTTGCCCAGCACCCTCACTGCTGTGCATCTCTGTATGTGTGGCCATGGCTGAACAGCAAGAATTCCTGCCCATTTCCCTTCTGGCTGGAGCATGGTTAGAGTGTGTTTGTGGTTAATGATTTTGCTGTAGATTGTTGGCTTCCTGCTTTGGCAATTCAGACAGTCCCTTTTCCCAACATATCTCCAGCACATCAGTCCCTGGCTGAGTCTCCTGGGCAGTGGAAAACATCCCTTGTTTGGTGCTGCCAAGGATCGTGCAGAGCTGAGATGTCTCTCGGCTTGGATCAAAGGGGAATGTTGGATGGAATTTATCACACAACCCTCCTGCTCCGCAGAGCCCCATGGGGAGAATGTAGAGAAGGGGGAGTCATTCCTTCCTGCACTCCCAGAAGAGTTGCTAGGACTCCTTCCTGCCAGCTACTCACCCCTGGATTCATCCTTAGCTCCTAGGATCTTTCTGCTCCAAAGGCTCCATAGTCCTGGGGTGGGAGGGTGTCACTGCACAGTCTGAAACACAAGAGAAGTTTCTGGAATTGAAGGAAGGAGCAGAAAATGGAGAGGAAAGAAAAGAGAGAAAACGCCTCGACTCTCTCCCCTTCCCCCCTGCCCCAATCAGGAAATGTTACCAAGGACCAGCGTTAGGGGAAACGGTGCCCTGGGCAAAACTTGTACTTTGGCAAAGTTCTTGGTTCAGGCTTGTAGCAGTGATGGAATAAACTGCAGGTTCAAATCAAGTCTCTGGAGTACATCCACAACTGGGATGGGCCATTCAGTCCTTTGTACAGAGCTTCAGTTTGTAGACAAGTCCCTTCAGAAGTAAGAAGCAGGACTGAAGACCAGAAGGAGATGAAGCATCAGACTTATATAGTCTCTGCCATGTGGTCTTTGCTTTCTTTGTCCCAAGGACACTCTATCCAGCACGTGACATAGAAAACCTTAGAGTTCAGTCCATAGGCAGGTCCCTGCACACCTTGTTGAGCCACAAGGCATATCTGCCTTCTCTCAATGGGTCAGTTGTATAGCTGATGGTCTTTAATGGGCCATCACAGGCTAGGCAGAGCTGACACCAATTTGTCTGGCTGGGGTGTTCCCAGAAGCATAGCACAAGTTTGAAATACAGGCAGCATAGAGCCAATATTCATAATGTCAACTGCAAAAAGGATACATATCTAGAGATAGCATAATTATAATCAGCCAATCATAACCTCTCCATAGACCCTTTATGTGACCACCTTTATACAATATTGGCTGCAAATATAGAACAGTGGTGGCAACGGTGATCTATACAGTTACAGATTATGTCAATAACGTCACAGGAGGTGACATGGTATCAGTGAGACTGATACTGGAATACTGCCTCCAGTTTTGGTGTCCTCATTTGAAAAAGATGGTGTGAAATTGGAGTTGAGGCAGCAAAGAGCCACCAAAGGTTCTGAGGGCTGGAGAAAAATGCCTTCTAGTGAGCTATTGAAAGAGCTCAACCTGTTTAGCTTCTCAAAAGAAGATTGAAAGGTGACTTCACTGAAACGCTGAAGTGCCTTAATGGAGAGAAAAGATTGGCTATTAAAGGGCTCTTTAATGTAGCAGAGAAAGGCATTAAAATCCCAATGGCTGGAAGGTGAAAAGAGACAAATTCATATTACAATTAAGGCACAAATATTCAACAGCGAGGTTGATTCACCACAGGAACAAGCTACCAAGGAAAGTGGTGGATTCTCCGTCTCGTGACGTCATTTCATGAAGACTAGATGCCTTTCTGGAATGTGTTTACCCCAAAAGTAGCTAGTGTGTCATACAGGAGGCCTGTGATATGCAGGGTCAGATTAGATGCTCTAATGGTCTCTTCTGGCAATAAAGTCGACTAATTTCTTTAAAACTGAATGTAGAATTGGGAGCAGCAGCGTCAGACGTTTTCCTGTCTAGCCGGCTTGCTTCCTAGAACGAATGCTCCTTGAGTGGGGTGATCCACAGGGAGTAGCTCAAACCTCCAAAGTGCCTGGCCAGGGGCAGGACATTAGCCCAGCAAGGGAGGGGTGTGGCAGTGACATCACAAAGGCCTTTTGCAGGACCTCAGACTATTGGTCAAAGGTGGTGGGGAGGTGGTGACCTCACAGAGAGATGCTGACATCAGCCAGGCAGGACAGGGGTGAGGGGCCAGGGAAACCTCAGAGACCCTGTGGCTTTGCTTCAGCAAGTCTCCTTCTCCAGGTCTCTCTTTGAGGACTGAGAGTATTCGGGTTCACGGACGTGAGCGCCAGGAGGAACCTCTCTTGAGTTTTCTCCTTCCTTTTAGTGATTTTACTAGAAAACAGATGTCCCTGTTTAGAGGGTTAGAGCGTCCTCGAGGTTTGAAACTGTTCGGTCTGATCATTCTGGTGACAGTTGAATTCATGCAAAACATGATCTTAAGGATGCAGAATTTTATTCCACACCTGGGATTTTGTCCCTTAGAATCACTGGGGACATTAGGGTTTGTCCTTTTTGTTTCAACTTTTCCTCCATGCCCCCCCCACTTTCTCTTCCTCTCTTGCTTCTTTTGTCCTTTCTCCTGTTCCTCCCAACACCAGGAGGTGTGTGTGTGTGTGTGTGTGTGTGTGTGTGTGTGTGTGTGTGTGTGTGTGTGTGTGTGTGTGTTATGGGAGTGCTCGGCAGCTCACTGTGGAGGTCCACCCAAAACTGTGGAGCTGCAGTAGTGCTGGGGCAGTGATTCCCGCCAGTGACCTGGGCCATGCTTTTAGCTCTCTGGTGAGACCTCAGCCTCCCTCCTCAGTCTCTACCCTGATTGCCTGAACAGGGGTTATTGACAGGGAGGAGACTCAGGTCCTTGTTGTTCTCTTTTAAGACCAAGTAAATAAGTCATAACCAGTTATATGTTGGACAAATTTTGCTGCTTCTCTGCATTAGTGGTCTCTGAGCAGTTCATGCTTCTCTCTAACATTGCAGTTCTCCTAAAATACTGGCTGAATAATTACTGTGCACACTTGTTGGACTGGAGCTCATCTAAGAGCACTTTATTGAGGTCATTCAATGTATGAATTTCAAGATCCGATGGTTAATTTAAAAATCAGGGCTCTGGGGGTCCTATTCTAATTCAGCCATTGACTGGCTTTGTGACCTAAGGCAAGTCAATTCTCCTTTTTCAGTCTGAGCATCTCCCTCTTTCAAGTAGGGATAATAATGATCCGCTCCTACCTACCTCAACACACTCACTCTTCCCCAGCACACACACACTGTCTCTCCCCACACACAAACAGTCTCCACACTGCAGCTGTAAAGCAGCTGGCAATCTAGTAGGATGACCCTGGAACAACGGGATAGAGAAACCTGCATCACTGAAAGTGCAGCCACAAAGACACCATACACCAGCTTCCCCTAGCTGGCAAGAATCAAACCTCCACAGAAAGATTCCTGTGGTATCGTAGGCCAGCTTCCTAAGGCCTCAGCCTCAACCACTTAACACAGGGGCCTTTCTACACTCTGGTTCTGTTCTAACGGAAGGATCATTTCCAATTGTTCGCTCAGACCAGCTTGCCCAGCACCCTCACTGCTGTGCATCTGTGTATGTGTGGCCATGGCTGAACAGCAAGAATTCTTGCCCATTTCCCTTCTGGCTGGAGCATGCTTAGAGTGAGTTTGTGGTTAATGATGTTGCTGTAGATTGTTGGCTTCCTGCCTTGGCAATTCAGACAGTTCCTTTTCCCAACATATCTCCAGCACATCAGTCCCTGGCTGGGTCTCCTGGGCAGTGGAAAACATAAGAACATAAGAAAGGCTGTACCGGGTCAGATCAAAGGTCCATCTAGCCCAGTATCTGTCTACCGACAGTGGCCAATGCCAGGTGCCCCAGAGGGAGTGAACCTAACAGGCAATGATCAAGTGATCTTCCTCCTGCCATCCATCTCCATCCTCTGACAAACAGAGGCTAGGGACACCATTCTTACCCATCCTCGCTAATAGCCATTTATGGACTTAGCCACCATGAATTTATCCAGTTCCCTGTTAAACATTGTCATAGTCCTAGCCTTCACAACCTCCTCAGGCAAGGAGTTCCACAAGTTAACTGTGCGCTGCATGAAGAAGAACTTCCTTTTATTTGTTTTAAACCTGCTGCCTATTAATTTCATTTGGTGACCCTAGTTCTTGTATTATGGGAATAAGTAAATAACTTTTCCTTATCCACTTTCTCAACATCACTCATGATTTTATATACCTCTATCATGTCCCCCCTTAGTCTTCTCTTTTCCAAACTGAAGAGTCCTAGCCTCTTTAATCTTTCCTCATATGGGACCCTCTCTAAACCCCTAATCATTTTAGTTGCTCTTTCTGAACCTTTCTAGTGCTAGAATATCTTTTTGAGGTGAGGAGACCATATCTGTACACAGTATTCGAGATGTGGGCGTACCATGGACTTATATAAGGGCAATAATATATTCTCAGTCTTATTCTCTATCCCCTTTTTAATGATTCCTAACATCCTGTTTGCTTTTTTGACCACCTCTGCACACTGCGTGGACATCTTTAGAGAACTATCCACGATAACTCCAAGATCTTTTTCTTGGGGAACTGGAAGGGAACTGGAGGGGAACTGGAGAAAGGACAAAAGAAGCAAGAGAGGAAGAGAAAGGAGGGATGGATGGAGGAAAAGGTGAAACAAAAAGGACAAACCCTAATGTCCTCAGTGATTCTAAGGGACAAGATCCCAGGTTTGGAATAAAATTCTGCCTCCTTAAGATCATGTTTTCCATGAATTCAACTGTCACCAGATGGATCAGACTGAACAGTTTCAAACTTCGAGGAGACTCTTACCTTCTAAACAGGGTCGGCTGTTTTCAAGTAAAATCACTAAAAGGGAAGGAGAAAACTCGAAAGAGGTTCCTCCTGGCGCTCAGGTACGTGAACCACAATACTCCCCCAGTCCTCAAAGAGAGACCGGGAGTAGGAGACTTGCTGATGCACAGCCACAGGGTCTCTGAGGTTTCCCTGGCCCCTCGCCCCTGTGCTGCCTGGCTGATGTCAGCATCTCTCTGTGAGGTCACCACCTCCCACCACCTTGACCAATAGTCTGAGGTCCTGCAAAAGGCCTTTGTGATGTCACTGCCACACCCTCCCTTGCTGGGCTAATGTCCTGCCCCTGGCCAGGCACTTTGGAGGTTTGAGCTACTCCCTGTGGATCACCCCACTCAAGGAGCATTCGTTCTAGGAAGCAAGCCAGCTAGACAGGAAAACATCGGACGCTGCTGCTCCCAATGCTACATTCAGTTCTAAAGAAATTTGTCGACTTTATTGCCAGAAGAGACCATTAGAGCATCTAATCTGACCCCTACATATCACAGGCCTCCTGTATGACACACTAGCTACTTTTGGGGTAAACACATTCCAGAAAGGCATCTAGTCTTCATGAAATGACGTCACGAGACGGAGAATCCACCACTTTCCTTGGTAACTTGTTCCTGTGGTGAATCATCCTCGCTGTTGAATATTTGTGCCTTAATTGTAATATGAATTTGTCTCTTTCACCTTCGGACCCTGCGAGGTGGGAGTGTGCCAGACCTGGGCTGCAGCCTGCCGGAACTTCTACATGACAATTAAACAGCCCCACAGCCTGAGCCGTGTGAGCCCAAGTCAGTGGTACGGGCCAGCCACCGTGTGTAACAAGTTTGCGTGGAGAATTTGCGGCAAAACTGGGAACTGAACCCAGATTGTTTCAATTCTTGCCTCCCCTTAACCGCAAGCCCAGCGTGTGTGTGTACAGCATTGTTTTGGTCTGTGTTTGCCTTGTATTGGCTTCCAAGGGAGGCTGTGGAATTTCTTTCATTGGGGTTTTTAAGACCAGGTTAGAGATACGCCAGTCTGCGAATGTCTAGGATACTTGGTCCTGCCTCAGCACAGCGGGCTGGAGTAGATGACTTCTCAAGATCCCTTCCAGGCCTACATTGAAATAATTCTCTTTGTGCTGCGTCATGTTCTACGCTGAGCTGTTTTGCATGGTGCCATTTGGAACTGTGACCGCACCATGTCGTAGCAGTTTTATGGTGAATTGTTTTGCCTCAGCTTGTTTTCCATTGTGTACTTTTGTCCTAGGATGTCATAGTTCGCATCGTGTTGCTTTCTTTTCCTTTGTATTGTCATTTTATGCTGTGGAGTGTAGGTTGTGTTTTTTTCCCTGAATTTGCCTGACATTATGTTGTGGTGAGTTTTATTCTGTATGTTGTGTTTTTATATGTATATATTGCATAGCATCCTAGAAATGTAGGGCTAGATAGGACCTCAAGATGTCATCAAGTCCAGCTTTCTCTGCTGAGGCAGGACCAAGTATATGTAGATTATCTCTGACAGAGCATTGTCCTATTTGTTCTTAAAACTTCCAGGGAAAGAGACTCCCAGCCCCTTGTAAGACTGTTCCAGAGCTGAACTGCCTTAGCTCTGGGGACACCCACACAGATTTTAGTGGTGAGCAGCTCTGGAGAGAGAGGAGACCCCAGTGAGTGGGCAGTTGGATAAAGAGACTAAAGTTGGGAGGAGAAACATTGACGTGTCCAAGGTCACCCAGGCTGTCTGTGACCGAGCTAGAAATAGGTTCTAGTGCCACCGCACTGCTGTTTCTGAAGGTCTCTGCCACACTGCTGTTTTAGGCACTGGTGCAAACCCTTAGTATAGACAGAATTTACATTAGTGCACTCTGGCACTGGTGCACCATGTCCCAGTGTAAACGCTTCAGGCATTGTAACAGCATTGTAACAGCATTAACATGGAATCACAGACAGTCCTCTTGGGTCATCCCATATATCTCACCATGCAGGTGAGCTCACCTTTGTGACAGGTGGTCCCTTACTCCAGGGGTTCCCAATTTTTCTTTCTGAGCCTCCCACCCCCACCCCCACACACGCAATAAAAACTCCACTGCCCATGGGGGCCACAATAACTGGTTTTCTGCAAAGAAAATCCAGGGCTGGCGTTAGAGGTAGCAAGCAGGGCACCTGCCTGCGGCCCCCTGCCACCGGGGCCCCCGCAAAGCTACCTTGCTTAGGCCTTGGCCTCAGCCCTGGTGATGGGGCTGAGGGCCCTGGACTTCCGCCCCCTGCGCTGGGACTTCAGCTTTCTGCCCTGGGACTCAGTGAGTCTAATGCCGGCTTTGCTTGGCAGCCCCTGAAAGCTGCTCACGGCACCCAGGGGCCCTGGTTGAGAACCACTGCCTTACAGCACGAATCACAGCAATGTTCAAGTTACTGCCAGTCCCGTCACTTCCTTAGGTCAATTAAATCTTAGATCTTCCAACAAAGACACTTGTAGCCAGTCCTGTCATAACCTGTATTAAGACTTATTTAAAAGGAAACGAGAGTTGTTAACAAAGTTAAAGCAGGTAATCCTATAGATGCAGATGAGTTGCAGTCTTAAATTTCAAAGGTAATAGAAGCTTCTGTAATAAGCAAGCTCTACATATTCTTTAGGACTAACCCAGGCTAAGCAGCTGGGGATCTCTTGCTTATGCCTAGAAACTTTGCCCTCCCCCCCGAGTCCAGGCAGCATACAGACAATCAGTTCCTTCTCTATGGGGTTTTTCATCCCCTTCCTACCATGTGCTCTGAGCAGGAAACTCAGCTAATGGGAAGTGAAGAGCACAACAACAGTCTTGTGTCCTTGTTAACATCCCATAATAGTCTCTCTGGTGTTGATGGACCTTTCCTGCCAGGCATTCTGTTGCCAATCAGCACTTCACATAGGTAAAGTCTCTCTCCTGTCTGGTGATTTACAGAGCCACAGAGGCTCACAATGCAACTAGTCAGATGTTAACTCAGGCAGCAACTTACAAGCATTCAATAAAGTCTAAACACAAAACACATTCTTATGTTCACAGTCTGTATGAGGAGTATCTACTCATTTGGACTCACTGGGGAGCCACAGAAAGAAACAAGGTGTGCTGAGGCAAGAAGGTCCAATCTCAGAGCCCCCAGGGTCACGCTTCCCAAAAGCTAAAACTAGGCCCAGCCCATGAAAGGGGCACTCCCAGGAGAGACTGTATAAAGGCTGGAGCATCAAATAACTTAGTTAATCTGAGAGAGCTGCCTTGGGGACAATGACAATGACAGGGAGAAACCCCAGAGTGACTTCTTTGATTCTGCTCATCTCTGGCCTTTGGTTCATAGAATCACAGAACTGGAAGGGACCTTGAGAGGTAGCTAGTCCAGTCCCCTGCACTCAAGGCAGGATGAAGTATTATCTAGACCAGGAGTGGCCAACCTGAGCCTGAGAAAGAGCCAGAATTTACCAATATACATTGCTAAAGAATCATCAGCTCCCACCCCCTGCTCCCAGTGCCTCCCACCCATGGGAAGCCACACTAATCAGCACCCCCCCCTCCTCGCACTCCCGATCAGCTGTTCATGCTATGCAAGAAACTCGGGGGGGTGTACGGGGGGGATGGAGCGTGGGCACTGCAGGCTCAGGGAAGGGGGTGGGAAGGGGTGGAGTGGGGGCAGGGCCTGTAGCTGAGTAGTGAGCACACCCAGCACATTGGAAAGTTGGTGCCTGTAGCACCAGCCCCGGCGTTGGTGCCTGTACAAGGAGCCGCAGACAAATTCTAAAGAGCCACATGTTGGCCACCCCTGATCTAGACCATCCCTGAGAGGTATTTGTCCAGCCTGCTCTTAAAAATCCCCAATGATGGAGATTCCACAACCTCCCTAGGCAATTTATTCCAGTGCTTAACCACCCTGACAGGGAGTTTTTCCTAATGTCCAACCTAAACCTTCCTTGCTGCAATTTAAGCCCATTGCTTCTTGTCCTGTCCTCAGAGGTTAAGAACAATGTTTCTCCTTCCTCCTTGAAATGAACTTTTATGTACTTGAAAGCTGATCATATCTTCTCCTGACTAAACAAACACAATTTTTTCAGTCTTCCTCATAGGTGATGTTTTCTAGACCTTTAATCATTTTTATTGCTCTTCTCTGACTTTCTCCAATTTTTCCACATCTTTCCTGAAATGTGGCACCCAGAACTGGACACATTACTCCAGTTGAGGCCTAATCAGTGCAGAGTAGAGCGGAAGAATTACTTCTCATGTCTTGCTTACAATACTCCTGCTAATACATCTCAGGATTATACTTGGGTTTTTTCCAACAGTGTAACACTGTTGACTCATATTTAGCTTGTGATCCACTGTGACTCCCAGATCCGTTTCTGCTGTGCTCCTTCCTAGGCAGTCATTTCCTGTCTTGTATGTGTGCAACTGATTGTTCCTTCCTAAGTGGACTACTTTGGATTTGTCCTCATTGAATTTCATCCTATATTCTCCAGTTTGTCCAGATCATTTTGAATTGTAATTTAGCCTCCAAAGCACTTGCAGCCCCTCCCAGCTTGGTATCATCTACAAACTGTATAAGTGTAACAGAGAGACTCTGCTACTGGGACGGTTTCACTATGTCTAGGAGGGTTACACCCTGGTGGGAGGGGGCTAAGCCTGTACTGGAATAAGGTCATTTTGTGCTACACAGTGTGGCAGAACCTAGAATGTCCATTACCAGGGAAAAATGCTGGGGGGAATTGACATGTGGAAAGGACAGAAACCCTGTCTGAATTCTCTCACATTGCCCTTCTTGCCCTGGCAGGCTACAGAATAATGTCCACTTTTCACCCTAAATCATCCCCTCCTCCCAGTAGGAAGGAAACGGCTGCAATGGAGCTGGCTCAGGTAAGGGATTATCAGGGAGCTGGTGGTGGGTTCTGCTTGGAGGGAGAGGAGAAGTAAATGTATAGGAGGGTGGGAGCTGCTAGAGGTAGTGGGAGGCAGGAACTGTCTAGGGTGTGGAATGGGAGGGGAAAGGATGTGACAAACCTGCTGAGACTTGTGTACTCTAGGGTGTGATGGGCTGTCACCCTGGGGTGCAGTCTGGGGGCTTCTGGGAAACACTGTCCCTCTAACCTCAAACTGGGTTGGCCCTTCTCACACTGCCAGCCTCCAGCCCCTGTTATTACCCAACAGGACAGCAGGTGGCACCACGCATCCAACTAAGCTACCTGAGTGCTTTACCTAAGCCACTCAAAGACAGATAGAAGACAAAAGCCAATTTCCCAGCCATAAGTGGTAGCAAACAGATCAAAGCAGATTACTTAACAAATAACCAAAACTCAAACTAAGCTTAACATACTATCTGGATAGAATTTGAATTAGCAGTTTCTCACCCTGACTGATGATACAAGCAGTCCACCAAGTTTCCATACACAAGCTAAAAATCCCTTTACCCTGGGACCAGCAGTTCCCCCAGTTCAGTCTTTCTTCCTCAGGTGTTTCCAGGAGTTCTCTTGTGTGGGAATGAGGCCAAGAAATGATGTCACACTCCACCTTATGTAGCTTTTCCATATTGCGTGGAACCATTTGTTCCAAACTTGTTTCCCAGTCCAGTTTGTGGAAAATACAGGTACAAAATGGAGTTCGTTGTCATGTGGTCTGCTCACTTGCCCTTGCATGCCCTACTGAGTCATAGTAGCCATGGCTCATAGGCTAGCTGAAAATTCACAAGAGGGCTAAGCTCTTCCACGGTCCATTGTCTTTCTTGATGAGCCATGAACACTGTCTGGCTTCTTTGTTGTACCTGAAAGGCTTGTTGTGAGTGTTACCCAGAGTAAACACATTTGAAATACAGATACAGAGTCAATATCCATAACTTCAGTTACGAACATGATACATGCACACAAATAGGACAGTCATATTCAGCAAATCATAACTTTTCCAATGACACTGAACATGACGCATCTTGCACAAAATGCAACATAATTATGTCCTAATCATTTTATAATCATACCACTATGCTGAATGTGTTGTGTAGTGTCAGGGCCTAATTTCAAGGCACAGGAGTTGGGAATGGAACTTCCATTCTTTGTGGAACAGGAATAACCCTCCAGCCAGGGCTGGGAAAACTTCCTGACTCCCAGTGCTGGAGCCTGAATCTTCTGACACTTCATTAGTTACCACGAACCCCAATCTTTGTGGCAACTGCAAACTTTATCAATGATGATTTTATATTCTCTTCCAGGTCATTGATAAGAATGTTAAATAGCACAGGCCAAGAACCAATCCTTGTGGGAACCCCTAGAAAGAAATCTACTCAAGCATGGTTCCCATTTACAATCATAGTTTTTAATCTGTTTAATGTATGCTGTGTTTATTTTGTATCTTTCTAGTTTTCTAGTCAAAATATTGTGCTGAACCAAGTCATATGCCTTACAGAAGTCTAGGTAATGTTTTCACCTCTTAGCTCATCAATACTATTAGCTGCAACCAAACTTTTGATCTCACCCAATAAGGATATCCAGTTAGATTGATTGGATCTGTTGTCTCTGAACCTTTGTTAATTGGTACTAATTATATTACCCTCCTTTAGCTCTTTATTAATTAAATCCATATTCGCTGCTCTATTATCTTGCCCTGTATCGGACTAACACTCTTGTAATTAGCTGGGTCATCTCTTTACACTTTTAAATATTGGCACAGCATTAGCTTTTTCCAGTCTTCTGAATTTCCCATTGGTCCAAGTCCTAATTAAAATCAACATTAACAGTCCTCCACCAGGTCTTTCAAAACTCTTAATACAAGTTATCTGGACCTGCTTATTTAAACATGTCTAACTGTAATAGCTGCTGTTTAACATCTTCGTGAGTTATTGTTGGGATGGAAAGACTGTCGTTGTCAACGTCTTATATGATTAAATCATCTGTTTTTCTCCAACTCCAGGAGTGAAATATTTATTGAACACTTTTACCTCTTCTGTATTATTTTTGATAATTCTGCCATTTCCATCTAGTAATTTACCACTACCATTGTTAGGGATTAATTTTGTACTTAATATACTTTTTTAAAACTTCCTTCTTATTTTCATTAAGTGGTCATTGATTCCTGATAGCTTCCCTTACCAATTTTCTACAATTCTGACTTTCTAACTTATATTCTTTACTGTTGACTTCCCCTTTCTTCCATATATTTTATTTGGAGATTCCTACCAGGGAGCCACCAGCAGGGTCCAGAGATAGCCCCATCTCCTATACCACGCCCTGGCTAGTAGCTATGTGATAAATGTGATGACTCTGCCTCTGTCTGTCAGCTGGGAGACACAAAGGTTCTCTCTTTCCACCCTCTAATGCCTCCTGGCTGCTCTAAGCAAGGTGGGTGGGACTCTGTTAACATGTTCCTCCTGGAGCTCCATTTACCTGGTGCTGCTGTTCCATGAATAGTGGGGTTGTGAGTGGGGCAGCAGGTACTGAGTGTTGGACTCTTGCTCTTCAGGGGCCGGTGACCTCTGAGGAGGTGGCTGTGTATTTCACCAGGAAGAGTGGGTTCTGCTGGACCCCACTCAGAGAGCCCTCTACAGGGATGTCATGCAGGAGAACTATGAGACGGTGGTCTTGCTGGGTAAGGAGTCCTGTCGCCTGGGTTATTAGAAGCTGTGGGGTCTCTAAAGAACATGAGTAGTAATAACTGTATACCTTTATTCATCATACAAGTTTTGCAGGTTTTCTTGCCCCCCTTTTTTTGCCTTATCTCCCACACGCTAGTATCATTTTTGGACATGTGCCTTTTGGTGCCATCCGTCATTTTAAAATTGGATTTAATATATCCTTATTGGCTCTATTAATCACTGTAGCTTTCATGCCTTTTCCTCATTTTAAGAGGAAAATATGCCTCCTGTAGAATTCAAAATTGAGTAAATATGTGTATGACTCATGCATGGTTTGTGTGACAGTGAGATGAGCTCTTTTAGGAGAGCGTGTAATGTTGCCATTTAGGATCCCATGGGTGAAGGGATAAGAGAGCCGTGGAGGGGGAGAAGGGGGAGTAGATAAGTCGGGGGTGCCAGGACATGGGGAGGGTGTGTGCAGGGTTAGAGCTAAGAAGCAGCAGGGAGGTAGGAGGTAGTGAGAGATGAGGAGAAACTACAAGAAGCTCCCAAGGTGCCAGGAAGTGGTGCCGGCTGAGAGAAATGGGAAGAAGGGAGGGGAGGTGGAGGAAGGGCACCCGGGAAGTGGGCTGGGTGGGTCATTGGGAGGAGGAGAGGTTTGGGAATCTAGAGGTGTGGGGGATCCCAGATCTTTAACCTCAATCCCTACTGAAGCCTTGTTGCTTTAGAGCCTACACTCCAGTTTTATTTCTGTTCAGTTTCACTTCTTTTACATTTTCCCAAATATCATTATTTTAACATTTGACCTCCCTCTCCCACTCATAACCCCTCTCCCATATAACCTCCCCATGTCTATGCTCAGTGACCCTGGCCACTGATCCTGAGTCCTTGCTGCATTCCTCCCTGTGACGATGCGGTTCTGGCGGGACCCAACGGAGAGTGCCAAATCAGGACCAATTGCTCAAACAGGGCAGTCACAGCCCTAGGCTGGGGTTTTTCCACCTCTAAGGCAAACCAAACCAGCCAGACAAAGAGGACTTTGGTTTCACCCCACTGGCTAACCACAAGTCACACAAGCAATTCCCTTAGACACTCCAGTCTCCCAGTATCACCACCAGTGCCACTGTCCTGGGGATGAATGGTTATGAAAACCAACACCCCAATAAAAGAAAACGGTTCTCTGATCCCAAAGGACCAAGCCCCAGACCCAGGTCAATATACACATCAGATCTTACCCACAAATCACACTGTTGCCAATCCTTTAGAATCTAAAATCTAAAGGTTTATTCATAAAGGAAAAAAGATAGAGATGAGAGCTAGAATTGGTTAAATGGAATCAATTACATTCAGTAATGGCAAAGTTCTTAGTTCAGGCTTGTAGCAGTGATGGCATAAACTGCAGGTTCAAATCAAGTCTCTGGAGTACATCCCCCGCTGGGATGGGTCATCAGTCCTTTGTGCAGAGCTTCAGTTTGTAGCAAAGTCCCTCCAGAGGTAAGAAGCAGGATTGTAGACCAGATGGAGATGAGGCATCAGCCTTAGATAGGCTTTTCCAGGTGTAAGAACCTCTTTGTCCTTACTGTGGAAAATTACAGCAAAATGGAGTCTGGAGTCACATGGGCCAGTCCCTGCATACTTTGCTGAGTCACAAGGCGTGTCTGCCTTCTCTCCATGGGTCAATTGTGTAGCTGATGGTCCTTAATGGGCCATCAAGCAAGCTGGGCAGAGCTAACACCAACTTGTCTGGGATGTTTCCCAGAAGCACAGCACCAACTTGAAATACAGACAGTATAGAGCCAATATACATAACTTCAACTAAAATGACACATGCACACAGACAGCATAGTCATAACCAGCCACCCATAACCTGGTCTTAGACACCTTATATGACCCCCTTACCTAAGATTTGGTGCCACTACAGGACCTTGGTTGCAAACCATGTTCTATATGGTCCCAGTTTATACCAATAACGTCACACTCCCTCCCATAGCAGGGCCGCTACCCAGGCACAAATGGGCACTTTGTTGATGATGTCACTGGGTGGTTGTGTAGCCCGTACAATTGTTACACCTATAAGATTACATATTCCAAAGCCCTTCACACCACTCGGGCTTATCTCTATACACCCATACAGTCTCTTCCCAGTGTTCCTTCCCAGCTCTGATGCTGCAGAGCATTTACCCTGTCCTCCTTCCCAGCCTTGCCTGTGTCCCTGTTCCTGTTCCCCACTTAATAAACATGATTCCAATTTCCCTTCCTCCTGTTTGACCCCAGTTTATATAGTCATATTGCCAGCTACACCTAGCACGACTGATTGTACAGAAGAGAGAAACAATTAGAGAACCAGACAGATAAACAACAGAAAAGTGAGGGCCATAAAGATAGAACAATACAGAAATGAGAGTTTCGCAGTCAGAGCCATTGATAAGTGATTTCTGCCAGACAGGATGCTGTCAAACTAAGTTTCTTTTATCCATCTTAAGATCTGTTTCTTTATCTGGTGGTGATGGGCATCATACAGACAGGATCGTCTTCCTAACAGCCTAATAGCACCTTATTTCAGTGTGACTGGTTTGGGATGAGAGGATGTGACCCTTCACTTCCCAGCTAATGGCTGCCCCTGCTGCTTAGCCAAAGTCCTTAGCCTAAGAAAAGGCCTCAGCCTATCCTAGTGAGAGAAGACCCATACACAGGCAGACTGAGATTTTAAAGTGCTCTCAGATGAGCTCCAGACCAACAAGTATGCACAGTAATTATTCAGCCAGTATTTTAGGAGAACTGCAATGTTAGAGAGAATCATGAACTGCTCAGAGACAATTAATGCAGAGAAGCAGCAAAATCCATCAAACATATAAGTGGTTATGACTTATTTACTTGGTCTTAAAAGAGAACAACAAGGACCTGAGTCTGCTCCTGTCAATAACCCCTGCTCAGCCAATCAGGTAGAGACTGAGGAGGGGAGGCTGAGGGGTCTCACCAGAGAGATAAAAGGATGGCCCAGGTCACTGGCGGGGATCACTGCCCCAGCACTACTGCAGCCCCTCAGTTTGGGGTGGACCTCCCAAAGTGAGAGCTGCCGAGCACTCCCCCGCAACACACACACACACACACACACACACACACACACACCCTCTCCTGGGGTTAGGAGGGGAACAGGAGAAAGGAGAAAAGAAGCAAGAGAGGAAGAGAAAGGAGGGATGGATGGAGGTAAAGGTGAAACAAAAAGGACAAACCCTAATGTCCTCAGTGATTCTAAGGGACAAGATCCCAGGTTTGGAATAAAATTCTGCCTCCTTAAGATCATGTTTTCCATGAATTCAACTGTCACCAGATGGATCAGACTGAACAGTTTCAAACCTCGAGGAGGCTCTAACCCTCTAAACAGGGTCGGCTGTTTTCAAGTAAAATCACTAAAAGGGAAGGAGAAGACTCGAAAGAGGTTCCTCCTGGCGCTCAGGTACGTGAACCCCAATACTCCCCCAGTCCTCAAAGAGAGACCTGGAGAAGGAGACTTGCTGAAGCAAAGCCACAGGGTCTCTGAGGTTTCCTGGCCCTCGCCCCTGTCCTGCCTGGCTGATGTCAGCATCTCTCTGTGAGGTCACCACCTCCCACCACCTTTGGCCAATAGTCTGAGGTCCTGCAAAAGGCCTTTGTGATGTCACTGCCACACCCTCCCTTGCTGGGCTAATGTCCTGCCCTGGCCAGGCACTTTGAAGGTTTGAGCTACTCCCTGTGGATCACCCCACTCAAGGAGCATTCGTTCTAGGAAGCAAGCCGGCTAGACAGGAAAACATCAGACGCTGCTGCTCCCAATGCTACATTCAGTTCTAAAGAAATTAGTCAACTTTATTGCCAGAAGAGACCATTAGAGCATCTAATCTGACCCCTGCATATCACAGGCCTCCTGTATGACACACTAGCTACTTTTGGGGTAAACACATTCAAGAAAGGCATCTAGTCTTCATGAAATGACGTCACGAGACGGAGAATCCACCACTTTCCTTGGTAGCTTGTTCCTGTGGTGAATCAACCTCGCTGTTGAATATTTGTGCCTTAATTGTAATATGAATTTGTCTCTTTCCACCTTCCCGCCATTGGGTTTTTTTATGCCTTTGTCTGCTACATTAAAGAGCCCTTTAATAGCCAATCTTTCCTCTCCAGTAAGGCACTTCAACATTTCAATGAAGTGACCTTTCAATCTTCTTTTGAGAAGCTAAACTGGTTGAGCTCTTTCAATAGCTCACTAGAAGGCATTTTTCTCCAGCCCTCAGAACATTTGGTGGCTCTTTGCTGCCTCAACTCCAATTTCACACCATCTTTTTCAAATGAGGACACCAAAACTGGAGGCAGTATTCCAGTATCAGTCTCACTGATACCATGTCACCTCCTGTGACGTTATTGACATAATCTGTAACTGTATAGATCACCGTTGCCACCACTGTTCTATATTTGCAGCCAATATTGTATAAAGGTGGTCACATAAAGGGTCTATGGAGAGGTTATGATTGGCTGATTATAATTATGCTATCTCTAGATATGTATCATTTTTGTAGTTGACATTATGAATATTGGCTCTATGCTGCCTGTATTTCCAACTTGTGCTATGCTTCTGGGGAACACCCCAGCCAGACAAATTGGTGTCAGCTCTGCCTAGCCTGCTTGATGGCCCATTAAGGACCATCAGCTACACAATTGACCCATTTAGCGAAGGCAGATATGCCTTGTGGCTCAGCAAGGTGTGCAGGGACCTGCCTATGGACAGAACTCTAAGGTTTTTCGATGTCACGTGCTGGATAGAGTGTCCTTGGGACAAAGAAAGGAAAGACCACATGGCAAGAGACTATAAAAGACTGATGCCTCATCTCCATCTTGTCTTCAGTCCTGCTTCCTACCTCTGGAGGGACTTTGCTACAAACTGAAGCTCTGTACAAAGGACTGAATGGCCCATCCTAGTTGTGGATGTACTCCAGAGACTTGATTTGAACCTGCAGTTTATTCCATCACTGCTACAAGCCTGAACCAAGAACAAATTACAGCATGGTTTTACGAAAGGTAGATCGTGCCAAACCAACCTGATCTCCTTCTTTGAGAAAGTAACAGATTTTTAGACAAGGGAAATGCGGTGGATCTAATATATCTTGATTTCAGTAAGGCAGTTGATACGGTACCGCATGGGGAATTACTGGTTAAATTGGAAAAGATTGGTATTGAAATGAAAATCCAGAGTTGGATAAGGAGCTGGTTAAAGGGGAGACTGCAGAGGGTCGTATTGAAGGGTGAACTGTCGGGTTGGAGGGGGGTTACCAGTGGAGTTCCTCAAGGTTCGGTTTTGGGTCCGATTTTATTCAATCTATTTATCGCTGACCTCGGAACCAAAAGTAGGAGTGGGCTGATAAAGTTTGTGGATGACACAAAGTTGGGAGGTATTGCCAATTCGAAAAGGATCGATATCCTCCAGGAGATTTGGATGACCTTGTAAACTGGAGTATTAGTAACAGGATGAAATACAATTGTGAAAAGTGTAAGGTTATGCATTTAGGGATGACTAACAAGAACTTTAGTTATAAGCTGGGGACGCACCAGTTGGAAGTAACGGAGGAGGAGAAGGACCTAGGAGTCCTGGTTGATCGTAGGATGACTATGAGTAGGCAATGTGATGTGGTTGTTAAAAAGCTAATGCAGTCTTGGGATGCATTAGGCGAGGTATTTCTAGTAGAGATAAGGAGGTGCTAGTCCTGTTATATAAGGCGTTGGTGAGACCTCATTTGGAGTATTGTGTGCAGTTTTGGTCTCCCATGTTTAAGAAGGATGAATTCAAACTGAACGGGTACAAAGAAGGGCCACTAGAATGATCCGAGGAATGGAAAGCCTGTCGTACAAAAGGAGACTTGAGGAGCTCGGTTTATTTTCCTTAACCAAAAGAAGGATAAGAGGAGATATGATTGCACTCTTTAAATATATCAGAGGGATAAATACCAGGGAAGGAGAGGAATTATTTCAACTCAGTGCTAATGTGGACACGAGGACAAACGGATATAAATTGTCAGTCAGGAAATTTAGGCTTGAAATTAGACGAAGGTTTCTAACCATCAGAGGAGTGCAATTCTGGAACAGCCTGCCGAAGGAAACAGTGGAAGCGAAGGACCTCCATGACTTTAAGATTAAGCTAGATAAGTTTATGGAGGAGATGGTATGATAGGATAACGGGCTTAGTCAATAGGTCAATTAAGTGACACACTGGTAATTAGTACAATGGGTCAATGATAGGATATTGTTAGCCTTTTTCCAGAGGGTATGGCTGGAGAGTCTTGGCCGCATGCTCGGGTTGACCTGACCGCCATATTTGGGGTCAGGAAGGAATTTTCCTCCAGGGTAGATTGGCAGTGGCCCTGGAGGTTTTTCGCCTTCCTCCGAAGCATGGGGCAGGGTCGCTTGCTTAAGGAGTGGGTGGATCGGCTTATGTGGCCTGCATCTTGCAGGAGGTCAGACTAGATGATCATAATGGTCCCTTCTGATCTTGAATTCTATGATTCTATGATTCTATGAACTTTGCCAAAGTACAAGTTTTGCCCAGGCACCATTTCCCTAACGCTGGTCCTTGGTCACATTCCTTGATGGGGGGGGGGGGAAGAGGAGAGAGACGAGGCGTTTTCTCTCTGTTTCTTTCCTCTCCATTTTCTGCTCCTTCCTTCAATTCCAGAAACCTCCCTTGTGTTTCAGACTGTGCAGTGACACCCTCCCACCCCAGGACTATGGAGCCTTTGGAGCAGAAAGATCCTAGGAGCTAAGGATGAAGCCAGGGGTGAGTAGCTGGCAGGAAGGAGTCCTAGCAACTCTTCTGGGAGTGCAGGGAGGAATGACTCCCTTCTCTACATTCTCCCCATGGGGCTCTAGGGAGCAGGTAAGATTGTCTGATAAATTCCATCCAACATTCCCCTTTGATCCAAGCCGAGAGACATCTCAGCTCTGCACGATCCCCTTGGCAGCACCAAACAAGGGATGTTTTCCACTGCCCAGGAGACCCAGCCAGGGACTGATGTGCTGGAGATATGTTGGGAAAAGGGACTGTCTGAATTGCCAAGGCAGGAAGCAAACAATCTACAGCAACATCATTAACCACAAACCATGCTCCAGCCAAAAGGGAAATGGGCAGGAATTCTTGCTGTTCAGCCATGGCCACACATCCAGAGCTGCACAGCAGTAAGGGTGCTGGGCAAGCTGGTCTGAGCGAACAATTGGAAATGATCCTTCAGTGAGAACAGAACCAGAGTGTAGACAGGCCCCAGTGTTAACTGGTTGAGGCTGAGGCTTTAGGAAGCTGGCCTACAATACTATAGGGATCTTTCTGTGGAGGTTTGATTCTTGCCAGCTAGGGGAAGCTGGTGTGTGGTGTCTTTGTGGCTGCACTTTCAGTGATGCAGGTTTCTCTATCCCATTGTTCCAGGGTCATCCTACTAGACTGCCAGCTGCTTTTCAGCTGCAGTGTGGAGACTGTTTGTGTGTGTGGAGAGACAGTGTGTGTGTGTTGGGGAAGAGTGAGTGTGTTGTGGTAGGTAGGAGCGGATCATTATTATCCCTACTTGAAAGAGGGAGACGCTCAGGCTGAGAAAGGAGAACTGACTTGTCTTAGGTCACACAGCCAGTCATTGGCAGAATTGGGAATAGGACCCCAGAGCCCTGATTTTCATATTAACCATCAGATCTTGAATTTCATACATTGAATGACCTCAATAAAGTGCTCTCAGATGAGCTCCAGAGGAACAAGTATGCACAGTAATTATTCAGCCAGTGTTTTAGGAGAACTGCAATGTTAGAGAGAATCATGAACTGCTCAGAGACAATTAATGCAGAGAAGCAGCAAAATCCATCAAACATATAAGTGGTTATGGCTTATTTACTTGGTCTTAAAAGAGAACAAAAAGGCCTTGAGTCTCCTCCCTGTTAATAACCCCCTGCTCAGCCAATCAGCGTAGAGACTGAGGAGGGGAGGCTGAGGGGTCTCACCAGAGAGCTAAAAGGATGGCCCAGGTCACTGGCGGGGATCACTGCCTCAGCACTACTGCAGCTCCACAGTTTTGGGTGGACCTCCCACAGTGAGAGCTGCCGAGCACTCCCCCGCAACACACACACACACCTCCTGGTGTTGGGAGGGGAACAGAAGAAAGGACAAAAGAAGCAAGGGAGGAAGAGAAAGGAGGAAGGGATGGATGGAGGAAAAGTTGAAACAAAAAGGACAAACCCTAATGTCCCCAGTGATTCTAAGGGACAAAATCCCAGGTGTGGAATAAAATTCTGCCTCCTTAAGATCATGTTTTCCATGAATTCAACTGTCACCAGAATGATCAGACCGAACAGTTTCAAACCTCGAGGAGGCTCTAACCCTCTAAACAGGGACATCTGTTTTCTAGTAAAATCACTAAAAGGAAGGAGAAAACTCAAAAGAGGTTCCTCCTGGCGCTCACGTCCGTGAACCCGAATACTCTCAGTCCTCAAAGAGAGACCTGGAGAAGGAGACTTGCTGAAGCAAAGCCACAGGGTCTCTGAGGTTTCCCTGGCCCCTCGCCCCTGTCCTGCCTGGCTGATGTCAGCATCTCTCTGTGAGGTCACCACCTCCCCACCACCTTTGGCCAATAGTCTGAGGTCCTGCAAAAGGCCTTTGTGATGTCACTGCCACACCCTCCCTTGCTGGGCTAATGTCCTGCCCTGGCCAGGCACTTTGGAGGTTTGAGCTACTCCCTGTGGATCACCCCACTCAAGGAGCGCTCATTCTAGGAAGCAAGCCAGCTAGACAGTAAAACATCAGACGCTGCTCCCAATGCTACACTTAGTTTTTCAGAAATTAGTTGACTTTATGGCCAGAAGAGACCATTAGAGCATCTAATCTGACACATGCATATCACAGGCCTCCTGTATGACACAAGAGCTACTTTGGGGGTAAACACATTCCAGAAAGGCATCTAGTCTTCATGAAATGACATCACGAGATGGAGAATGCACCAATTTCCTTGGTAGCTTGTTCCTGTGGTGAATGATCCTCACTGTTGAATATTTGTGCCTTAATTGTAATATGAATTTGTCTCTTTTCACCTTCCAGCCATTGGGTTTTTTAATGCCTTTCTCTGCTACATTAAAGAGCCCTTTAATAGCCAATCTTTTCTCTCCATTAAGGCACTTCAACGTTTCAATGAAGTCACCTTTCAATCTTCATTTGAGAAGCTAAACAGGTTGAGCTCTTTCAATAGCTCACTAGAAGGCATTTTTCTCCAGCCCTCAGAATATTTGGTGGCTCTTTGCTGCCTCAACTCCAATTTCACACCATCTTTTTCAAATGAGGACACCAAAACTGGAGGCAGTATTCCAGTATCAGTCTCACTGATACCATGTCACCTCCTGTGACGTTCTTGACATAATCTGTAACTGTATAGATCACCGTTTCACCACTGTTCTATATTTGCAGCCAATATTGTATAAAGGTGGTCACATAAAGGGTCTATGGAGAGGTTATGATTGGCTGATTATAATTATGCTATCTCTAGATATGTATCATTTTTGTAGTTGACATTATAAATATTGGCTCTATGATGCCTGTATTTCAAACTTGTGCTATGCTTCTGGGGAACACCCCAGCCAGACAAATTGGTGTCAGCTCTGCCTAGCCTGCTTGATGGCCCATTAAGGACCATCAGCTATACAATTGACCCATTGAGAGAAGGCAGATATGCCTTGTGGCTCAGCAAGGTGTGCAGGGACCTGCCTATGGACAGAACTCTAAGGTTTTTCTATGTCGCGTGCTGGATAGAGTGTCCTTGGGACAAAGAAAGCAAAGACCACATGGCAAGAGACTATAAAAGACTGATGCCTCATCTCCATCTTGTCTTCAGTCCTGCTTCCTACCTCTGGAGGGACTTGGCTACAAACTGAAGCTCTGTACAAAGGACTGAATGGCCCATCCTAGTTGTGGATGTACTCCAGAGACTTGATTTGAACCTGCAATTTATTCCATCACTGCTACAAGCCTGAACCAAGAACTTTGCCAAAGTACAAGTTTTGCCCAGGGCTCCGTTTCCTAACGCTGGTCCTTGGTAACACCCTGCCCGGCCCCGCGTTCCGCCCCGGCCGCCCGGCTCGGGTTTGGGCTCGGGCACCCTGGCCGGCCCTGCCTTCCTCCCCGGCCGCCCGGCTCAGGCTCGGGCTCCCGCTGCGCGCCTGGCTGGCCCCGGCCCTCCTCCCGGCCACCTGGCTCGGGCTCGCTCCAGCCGCGCGCCTGCCCGGCCCCGCAGCCCTCCCCGACCGCCGCAGCCCGGCCCGGGCACGGGGCAGGAATCGCGACCGATACTTACCCAGATGCTGGGGTCCGGGCGCAGTGGTGGCCTTGGCTGCCCGGCCCGGCCCGGCCCGGGCTCTGGCAGTGTTGGAGGTGGTGGGAGGATACTGATCCTTATAAATGGAGAGCCTGCTCTTCCTTTCAGCAGCACAGACCTGGGTTGACTGTCCTGTGATAAATCAGCCATTCTTTCTCATTCTATGAGCAGAACACAGCAGATGACAGCCTGTTGCTTATTCAGCTTACAGCAAAGGGGGACACAGGTCGCTTCAATTCCCAGACTCTGCCTCTCATTCATCTACCCAGTTGGGTGTGTGAAAGCTAAATGAGCTGGTATTCCAAACTCCCAGAAAGGCAGTGGAGGAAAAGAAAGTGACCCTTTATAGGCAGCTCAGTTCAGTCCTCGCTGCTGAAGGCAGTACTAATGAAGTGACTTGCACACAGAGAGTCAAAGCAAGGGCTTGGTTAAGGGCAGCTTCACCCCAGATTCCCCCTGAAGTTATGTAGGAGGGAAACAAGTGAAGGGTTTTAACACAGTGGGCAGTACCAGACAGCAGGCCACTGTGGGATTAGGGGACGTGAGTGCAGGAGTGAGGAGGTCATAAACAGAGCCAGCAAAGAGTTGATTAACACAGGATAAATTAGTCCAAATTTGCGAAATATATCCCCAAAATGTACAAATGAGCCTGTGAAATCCAGAGACCACGTTTCTGTGGCACTCTCCTTTAGAACTCTTGACAGACACCATTCCCATCTCCTTTGGGCTTTTTTTGGTATAAATGTGTGGCTCAGGAAACGCAAGGAGCCAAGTGCAGGACTGAGGTTCAGTCTCTGTTGGCCCTGGATATGATGCTTTGGGAGGTGTAAGAGGCTAGGAGACTGTAATAGGCAGGAGAAGATTAGGGGAGATTAGTCTGAGTGAAAAGGAGAGGAAAGGACGGGGCTGGCTTATCAGTACCAAATTATTCTCTGATTTTCAATTTAGTACCATGCACATTCTTCTCAGTTACAACAGACACACTGAATAAACTATGCAAATACACAATAGCTGCATGGACACGAGGTTCTCCTTTGAATTTTATGTATAAAAGGAAGTTACGATCAATGACATGGCTGGAGAAACTTGTCCTCCTAAAACAAAGGAAAGGTCTGCTCCATTTTTTCCTGACACAGGAACAGAACATACTACCAGCTCAGCCCCTCCCACCCTCCACCCGAATCTTACCACTGATCTGCGGATCAAAGACAGCCTGCTTTTTGCTTTGTTCTCAGCAAACTCCAGGCTGTTGATGTCCGTGAGACGAGCCCTGTATTTATTCATCTGCTCTACGACAATCAACTCCACACAGCTGCAAAAAGGAAAAAAGAAAGTGGTAAAACGGGAGGATAAAACTCTGGCTGTGTTTGAGCTGGCCATGTCGCCTAAGTGCTGCGCCAATTCTCTTGCTTCGTGGGCTGGAAACGAACAGTGTGGTTGAAATGCCCAAAATGGTACTAGGCAGGGAGCTAAACTAGAGGACTAAAGGGAGGGCTCCCAAGGGCTCCATCAGGGAAACAGGTCCTTCCTGGAAAGGCAAAGACCCACCAAGGTTAGGAAAGCACAGCATGTTCAAATGAAAGGCTGAAAGAATGGCCATTTCGGATATGCTGCGCTATCTAGCTATATCTATTTGTAGACACACACACTTGTGCTTGTTTGCATCCAAGCTGGACAGGCAGTCGCAGGGCAATGACAGTGATTAGGTGTCTGGGGCAGATATTTTGTTTAATACCATCAGTATTGTTTTCTGGAAGAAACTTTTAGAGCAGTAATGATACAAGGCGGCGTATATAAGTCAAGTTACAAAGAGACTTCTTCTTACAAGGAACCTTTAGAAGAGTGATTCAAAGTAATTTTCACATCTGTAGGCAGAAGAATTGCTTCTAGGAGAGATTTGAAGGCCAGGCAGGTTCATGTAGTCTGGTCTCCTGCATAGAATTTCATCAAATGATTCCTGCATCCACTATCCATCCTAGGTACTTATCTAACCCCAGTGCCCTATTATCTGAGCTTCTCACAATCTAACATGTTTATTCTTAAAATTCCAGTTGAAGTCAAAACATCCCGAGGGGCTCCATTACAAACCCTTCCCACCCACTGGATGATGATTCCCTATTTACAATTACTTTGGAGATATCAATTAGCCAATTTTCAATCCATTTAATATTTGCTGCACTGAATCTGTATAGTGTTAATTTTTAATCAGGATGACCCAACTGGAATCTAAGTCAACGATGTCAACGTGGTTACCTCTGCCAACCAAACCTGGCATCCAATCAATTTTGACAAGACCTATTTTCCATAAAAAACTGTGTTGACTGGCACTAATTACACTGCCATCCTTCAATTCTTTACTGATTACCTTCCACGTCAGCTTTCCCATGATTTTGCCTGAGACTGATATTGAGCTAACTGGCCTGTAGTTACCCAGATCATCCTGTTAATCCTTTTTAGATACTGGCACATTAGCTTTTTGTACAGTCCTCTGGAACTTCCCCATTACTCCAGGATTTGTTAAATATCAACATCAATGGCGGAGAGAGCTCACTGTCCCGTTCTTTAAAAACTCCTGGGTGCAGGTTATCCAATCCTGCAGTTTTTAAAAGGTTTAACTTTAGCAGCTGCTAGTTACTGATAGAATAGACAGTATTTCATTAAGGCAATTCATTTGCAAACCAGTGATGTGTTTGTAGCTGTCATTCTACAGCACATTAAAGTGCATTACTCAGTGATCATTTGACTGTCCTGACATGACCTCATTACAGGATTTACCCTGGAAGTTGTAATGCTATATTCTTACGTGGTTGTTTTACTGATGTCCTGAACGCTCTGCAGTGGGTCAGTTGTGTCAGGACAGCGGAGAATACAGGGAGCAAACACAATGGCCAGGGCATTAGCTGACATTCGATTGGTCTCTTCCTGCAGGGCAATCCTAAACAATAAACAACAAAGCAGCAAGGGTTAAAGGTAGCTCCAATTCACATAACACTGGCAGGAAATACCCTGTAGAGAAACAGAAAGAGGACAAAATACAAATTCAGAGCAGGGCAGGGAGAGGAGGGCTGTACATGCACATGAGATCTGGAGGTCATTGCCAGGGGAAGATTTTCCACAATATTATATAGCTTTGAAGTGAAGAGCTTCAATTTGTTGTATCTGGTAAAGAACTAGACCAACAGGATGTAAATATTATACCAGACAAGGGCAAAAAGGTAAGACAATGGATACTGAGTGAACCACGCAACATGCCATGACACTCTTTAGGAAATCTTTTGTTTTGACCTACTTAACCTATTTTCCAAAAAGGAATAGATACAGTGCATATTTATTACAGTAGCAAGCAACTCACTTAGCCATCATTAAGCTATGCCTTAGAAACAGAGCACAGATGTGTCTAAATGCATGTAGATGGCAGGAAACTTCGCAGATTGTAACACAGTGACTATAGCCTGAACTAGATATTGTCTAAGCTCATGCAAAAGCATCACACATGATCCCTAGACCCTCAATGTTCAAACTAAAGGGTGCAATACATGGCAGTACTGTGATCCACTGCAATCTTACTGCACTCCTCAGTGGGTTAGCTCTATGGCTAGTGATGAGCTGGCAAAATCATAACAACCGGTTCCCTCCTCACCCCAGGAGGAATCATGCCTCCCGACCCAGGGACCCCTGCCCTGTCCACCCCTCCCTGTTCCCTACCCTCTAACACCTCCCAAACCCTATCCACTCCCCACCCCCGAACTCCCAGCCCCCGACCCGGGAGGGACGGGGCCAGCCAGGCGCAGCAGCGGAGCCCGAGCCCCGAGCCGGGCGGCCGGGAGGAACGCGGGCCGGGCAGGGTGCCGCGGCTGGAGCCGAGCCGAGACCGAGCCGGGCGGCCGGGAGGAACGTGGGGCCGGGCAGGGCGCCGAGCCCGAGCCTGAGCCAGGCAGCCGGGAGGAACGCGGGCCGGAGGGGGTGCCGCGGCCGGGACCTGCTGGCCGTGGAGGGTCGGGGCCGGGCGGGACCCGGGACAGGGGGCCGTGGTCAGGACGGGGCTGAGACCGGCGGGGGCACACGGCCCTCCTGGTTTCCTACCTCAGCGTCGCCTTCCTGGACTGGGAAGCCTGCTTGCTTCTCAGCCTCCCAGGCTTCCCGCGCTAACAGCTGATTCACGGGAAGCAGGGTGGGAGGAGAAGCAAGAAGGAGCATTCATGGCAGGAGGTGGAGGCAGAGCTGAGGTGAGCCGGGCCGGGCAGCAGGGAGCACTTGTTAATGAATGCCCTTTAGAACCAGTTTGTCCCACTGGGAACGACCGGTTCTAAAAGGGCTTCTAATTTAACAACCGGTTCACGCGATCCGGTGCGAACCGGCTGCAGCTCACCCGTCTATGGCATGGAACCATGTGTTTGTAACCAGCTGAGACCTACAGTGGTTGTCTTCTCAGCAAGTCTGAAACATTTGTTGCTATTACGAAAGAAGAACATTATTGGCATTAGCTGTCAATGAGAGCATTGTCTGGAAAAAGAGCCCTTGGGTCCAGAGCGTTAAAGCCATTTCAGAATTTAAAGCACTCCCTTGCAAAGTTTCACTCCTTTTCCCGACAAAAGTACTTGGATCACATAGGCCCGTGTTCAGGTACTCTTACTCACGGAGAACAGTACCTTGTTCCAGTGGAACTACTCATGGAGTACGGTGGTACTCATGGGGAGTAAGTGTATCAGAATCAGGCCCCTAGTGAGGAAGGAGAAGAGAAAGAGTGGCTGCAGTATGACGATCCCACGCTGTGGTCTGCCATTACCTCACAAGGTGAAAGATGAGGCGTTCCAGGGTACTGAGGTGGGTGCGAGAGAGCTGATCAATGACAGAGTACACGCCTCGGATGGTCTCCTTCCTCTCCTGCAGGCCTGGAGAGAGCACACACAGTTACACATATTACAGGCAACTTCCCATGCTGTCTTCTGCCATCTTTACTTGTGAAGGTGGTGTGAATGGCCCAGTACAGGGAGCTGTGCAGGAGGCTAGTGCACAGAGACAGGGATGACAACTCCCTCCTCTCCTGCCTATACAAGCAGGCCCCCTTTGCAGGTCCCTCGGGTAGCAGTATCCTATGCAAAAAACATGAGCATAAGACACTGATTTCTTTTAAACAGATTCCAAAAGAGTTGGGAGCTGAATAATAACTATGTCTCCTGGGGCACGTCTATGCTGCACACTCTGCTCTGCTCACCATCAAAATCATATGCTACATACCACTCTAGCACGGGCAGAAATAGCAATGTAGATGGCGAGGCACTGCTTAGGTGAGTAAAGACATGCATGAAGGCTGTGGGGATATACCCTACACACACTGCTTAATTTGTAACGAAAGAGGTGCCGGGGCTCAAGCTTTTTTTTTTTTTTTTAAACTTTCACACAGCAAGCCCAGTGGTACCAGGGCTCTGAACGGCAAAGGCTTTGACTACTATAACAGTGTAAGGGATTAGTTTGTGTCACAGTGCTGTCTGTGGCTACATGGCACAGTGAAAAGCAGGCTGTGTCCACATTGCAGTGCCTACCTACACGTCAGTGAAAGGCTCTGGCAGAAGGAGGCTGCAAGGAAAGACTTCAACAGCAGAGAGCTGCTGGAGCAGATGTGCCGGAGCTCAGCCCTGGCAAGCCTTGGCACAAATTAAGCATCACCTACGTGGCTCCCACCTACACTGCCTATTTTTAGCAGTGTCATCACCCCCGATGGAGTCTTTCCCTGTTGCAGGAAAGACCCCGGCAGTGGGAAAAGGCTCTAAGAGGGAGGCAGATGGGAGAGGCTCCAGCACTGTCTTGCCAGTTACGTCATAAAAGATGACAGATCACCAAAATGACTTTTTGGATTCAAACACTCCATACAATTGGCGCTTGTACAATCGTACAAGCACACAATCTACTTGCTTGCTGCTTGTCATGACAATGGTGATGATAAAACTAAAGTAAAAAAAGACTGCTTGTTCTGGGCAAGCAGAAACTGGGTTTGGTACCTGCAGCTAATTGTACCTTCCTGTCTTGGGTTTTGTGTGTGATTGTATAGATTTGTATGGACCTTCCTTACCCATAGCTCGCAGAAATTCCTCGTAGAGTTCGAAGGTCATGAGGATTGGGCAAATCTCTCAGCCACCGTTTGAACACACTGGCAATGACATGAATATTGTAGTCATCTAGATTCACATTGTCAATATCTGTTCACCGAGGCAAGTGAGTGGAGGGAGTGGAAAAGAAACCAAAGAAAAGCAAATGATCAGTTTTGATCCAGTAAACAAGCCAGTGTTTTCCTGTCAGTCCTAGCACTGGCGATGACCTAACCACTGCTGTTGGACCAACTTCTGTGGGTGAGAGAGGTCCTGAGGAAGAGCTCTGTGTAGCTCGAAAGCTTGTCTCTTGCCAACAGACGTCAGTCCTACAGAAGCTATTACCTCACTCACCGTCTCTCCACTATCATGGGTGTGGTCAGATGTTCGGCTGCCTGTGTGTGTTCCTCTGTGTGCCACCCCAGCCTGGCACAGACAACTGACATGGCACACCTCGAGCGAACCGCCCAATGACCACAAGATCCATTAAGGCATGAAGGCACCCAGCCAGGCTTATTTTGATGAAGCACAGTACTAGTATCCTGCACTAATACATGTATACCCATAACAATGGACCAGCTCAGCAAATGGCGGGACTTTCCGCTCCTCCCTAGGCTAGATAAAGACACTGCCCCCAAGATACATTTTTATACAGAGATACAAACAAGTTACATATTGCTCCTCTGATAGTTGACATCCTCTGATATCACAACCCACCACCTTGTACATTTCTATCCATCATATTGTCATCCTGACCATATCTTTAGGCAGGGTCAATAGGTTCCTGTTGTCTTTGGGGAATGTGTTTGTACCATTCTTGGTATGGGGTGTTCTGGTACCACCCTTCTGGAATGTGTCTGTGTGTGTGTGTTTTGTGCTTAGCACTCAGCAACGTGTGTTTCTGCAATATCAGCCCTGTTCTTGCCAGATTCTGTGAGAAGGGCCTGCCTCTAGCTCACAGCCGGATTTTGTTTTATATCAGCAAAGTTTTGACCGCTACTTTAGCCCAGCCTCAGGCCTCTGATACAAGGGCTTATGTCTCAGGCTCTTCTACAGTGAGCAGAGCTACAACAACACTGCATAGAAAAACAGGTATCAATACTGTAGCAACCTCAGATCACACAGTGCACAACCTTGGCACCTACTTTTTTAATATGACCATGTTAAAATTCTTGTCGTGAAAGGAGCCAGTTTTCCAGGGGTGAAAGTCTTTAGAGAGAGTTTGTAAAGCACTTTGGAAGTCTAGGTGATGTTGATAAATATGAAGCCTGGCTAATGAAGCTTTTTCTCCCAATTTCTTTTTTGCACACTTGTGCACAAGAGGAGGAATAAAACAAGGAAGAATTAAACAGTTCCACAAGACAGGAGGGCTCTAACACAGTGCAGACTTTTGGTGAAGGCTGGTATTAGAGAAATGTCTGTAGTTTCATGGTACCAAAAGCCAGAGTCTACGGTGGGGAAGGGAAAACGGTTCCTTTGCTCTGGCCCCTTTAGATGACATGAATTCCTGTTCACAGAGGTTCTCGGCTGTCCCTTTGCTCCCCTCTGAGACTCTCTCTTTTCATCTTACCTGTATCAAGACCCTGTCGGAGCTCCTTTATCTTATTGGTTGAGCCTGCCTTCCTGTAAATGCCCTCGGTGTACAATCCATGCATTTCAATGTAGTTTATGAGCTTCTCCACCACCAGTGGCACCGCCGCTCCTCATTGGTCAGTCAGGAGAGCTCAACCCCAAACTGCCGTGACGAAAGCTCGGGATCATACTGATGTGGAGAAAGAGATTGATTTCTTAATTCCTTTTCAAAGGTCTCAATGCAATGCTGCTCACAGCGTGGTAAACCTAGGGATGTCTTGAGACTGAATCTCTCAATGTATGCAATGTAATTTGACTGTCGTTCAAGATGCAGTTCACATTTTTAAACAAAGTTAACTGGATTATTTGCAAATTAATCTAGTAAATCTAACTGAGCACAAGGGAAGAGAGGAAAGGTCTGTACACTGCCCTGCAAATCCAATCTTTCCTAAGAGCTTTCTTGGTCATTGTAACTATCCCTGTGTTCACTCTGCTATGTCTGCAGCACTGCACATTGCTACAAAGACTAACAAATGTTCATAGTTAAGGCTTGCAACAGGACTGTGCTCAGAAAATGGCTCTGTAAAATGGCCCACCGGTACTCTCCTTGGGTCTTCAGAGTCATCATTTGCTTCATGTACTGACATTTTTACTGTAGAGCCAACACAGCTGTGCGACAGTGAGCTATATTCTAGTCTGCTTCATGCCTCACTGACAAAATTGCCTGGTGAGGATACATGAAGGAGAACACACTTGGGCTTGATTCTGAGATCCCTAGATGAACTTACAGTGCTGAAAGTTAAAAAAATGGTTTTGAGCAAGTGTGACATAGAAGCCACTGAAAGAGAAATAGAATCAGTAAAAGACGCTGACATTCTCTATTTTTACAGAGTCACTTTCCTGACTGGAACTGCACTTTAGAGACTCAACATTCAGCAAACAATTCGAGCTGAATATGAGATTCTGGTTGGATAAAGTCAAAAGACTGAGAAAAACTTTTCACACAATAATGCACAGATCCACGTAGGAGGCTTTGAACATATGGACTGTATGTTCAAACCCAGCATGGGTAGTGATCCAACCAGAACAATAAATGAGAAAGTAGGTGTGCGGCTTGGTTAGACCTCTGACCAGTGCCACTCTTCCATGTCTGCTTCTTCTCATTCACTGTTACCACAGCACAAATGAAAACAACATGAAGGGAATGTCCAGGGGAGGTTTCCACACTGGATAGACCTCCATGCAAGAACACACCGGGAAGAAATGGTGACAGCAACTGGTTTTGATCTCATTTAAAATTCACAAGTTATTGTACTATCATCTCTTAATCTTTTAGTGCCAGGATTGGGCTGTTCCTAGAGCTAACATCAAGTGCTATAACAAACACTCTAACCTTTGCTGTCACTGTGTTCAACTGCCAACATTGGCATAAAATGCATTAGTGCAAACTACAAGGTCCATCAAAGCAAATACACTGCTAAGATAAGCTTGATGCTCTATTAGTTCCATCATAAGCCTAAATGAAAAGTCACCAGGTTCTGCATAAAGTTAAAAAACAACGAGGAAATCTGCTGTTACCTTTTGGATAAAGGGCACCTTCTCAAAATATACCAAATGGCACCAACTCTCTCAGCCAGGGGCGGCTCTAGACACCAGGGCGCCAAGCAGGCGCTTGGGGCAGCCGTTTCCCGGGGGGGCGGCATTTGGCTCCGGTTGAGCTCCCACCGGCATGCCTGCGGCAGGTCCACCGGAGCCCGGGACGAGCGGACCTGTCGCAGGCATGACTGCGGCGGGTCCCGGCGTGCCGCGGCCCGGTTGAGCTCCCGCAGGCATGACTGCGGCAGGTCCGCTCGTCCCGGCTCAGGTGGACCTGCCGCAGGCATGCCGGCAGGAGCTCAACCGAGCCGCTGCAAGAGGGGACCCGCCGCGGGACCGGGGAAGGGCGGCGCAGCGCTCCGCGCTGCTTGGGGCAGCCTACTTTCTAGAGCCGCCCCTGCTCTCAGCTGATGCAATGTGAAAATGTAACCCTTAGCAGCCTGAATCCATCCAGCAGCAACAAATTAATAAATGCAAATGATCTAACCATTTCTGATCAGTACCTTGGACTAGTATTTATTTTTCAGACTCCAAATTTTCCTGAGCATTAGCAAGCCAGATTTTTAAAGATGAACTTGGAGAATACATTAATGTCACTTCACTAGAGCTCAGGAAATGAATTCACACCAAGTAGTTATTTTATTTCAGCCGGCTGCTTGGGGCGGCAAAAACTGTAGAGCCGGCCTTGGGCAGTAAATATCATTATGCCACTATAGAAATCTACAGTACCTCCACACCTTGAATACTGCATGCAGTTTTGCTCATCTCACCTCAAAAAAGATATGTTAGAACTGGAAGAAATACAGAGAAGAGTAACAAAATTATTAGGCATATGGGACAACTTCTCATATAAGGAGAGATTAAAAGACAGGGACTTTTCAGCTAGGAAAAGAGACGACTAAGAGGGACTATGATAGAGATCTATCAAATCTTGATTGGTGTAGAGAAAGTCAATAAGGAAGTGTTATTTAGCCCTTCACATATCACAGGAACAAGGGGTCACCCAATGAAATTAATAGGCAGCAGGTTTAAAACAAAAACAAGGAAGCATTTCTTCACACAATGCAGTCAACCTGTGGTACTCATTGCCACGGAGAGATTGTGAAGGCCAAAAGTATAACTGGGTGAAATAAAGAATGAGATGAGTTCACGGAGGATAGGTCCATCTCTGGCTACTAGCTAACATGGTCAGGATGCAACCCTATGATCTGGATGTCTCTAAACCTCTGACTGCCAGATGCCGGGGCTGGGACTGTCCAGCAGGGGATGGTTCACTTGACAATTGCCTTGTTCTGTTCATTCCTCTGATGCATCTGGCACCCACCACTGTCAGAAGACAGGATACTGGGTAGATGAACCATTCTTCTGGGGATCCAGGATAGCCACTCTTATGGTTTATGTTCTTAGCTGATTACATAGAAATTCAGCTTTAGCATCCTGGGAGCATAAGAACCAAGAATGCATTTGTGACACTGGCAGACCAGTCAACCTGTGTATGACCCATAATAACTTAACAAGAGGCACTTCTACTGTGTCAAGACAGTTCACGTGCATGTGAATTTCAAAGAGATGTATTAGACTAGCAATCATCAACTCATTCAAAAATGAACAATAGATGCTAAGTGTATTTGTCTGTGGTTATCTATACCGGGTTAGAAGTTTCACAATGTAACTAAATTAGCTTGTAGATGCTAATTCCTTTCGTGGCTTAATTGCCTTAATTATGTGTGCAAGGTGTTCAGTTAGCCTTAAAATCAAAGATGTAAGACACTTCAGGAAACCAATCATTTCTACATTATCTTCAGCTTAACTATCTGTGTTATAATGGAAGAACGGCTAATTACCTTATGTGAATGAATGTAACTAGTTTACTGGGTATGCACAGGAAATAGAAGATTATCTTCAAAGCAAAGTACAACAGGCCATCCGCATTGGGGGAAGGGCCTTCTGTGACAATTTCTGTGAGGTAGGCTTGTCAGCCTGGTAGAATAGCTATAAAAGAGAAGGCTCGGGCCTGATCCTATCATCTCTAGACTGCTTAAATGTTGAACAGGGACAGTGTAAGCCATAGACAGAGATCTTCCAAATAATCATTTGGAAGAACCTGGAAAATGCCTGGAAAAACTAACAGACTTTACATCTAAGCTGCCTTTGGATTCTGATCTGTTGGGATGATTCCAGAGAGACTTTTACAAACCAGCAGTTTATTCCATCACTGTTGTGATCCTGAACTATGAACATGGAAAGTCACTTGTCTGGATATTGATCTTTTAACCATTTGTAACTCTTCTTTCTTTTAACAATAAATCTTAGATTTAGTTAAGGATTGGCTGACAGCGTGATATTTGGGGAAGACCTGAGATTCACATTGACCTGGGGATAAGCATCTGGGCCTTTATGATCAGTGAACCCCACATATGGTGAATCAGGTTTCCAGTAACCCTCACTATATTAGACATAGAATATCAGGGTTAGAAAGGACCTCAGGAGGTATCTAGTCCAACCCTGGCTCAAAGCAGGACCAATCCCCAGACAGATTTTTACCCCAGTTCCCTAAATGGCCCCCTCAAATACTGAACTCACAACCTGGGGTTTAGCAGGCCACTGCTCAAACCACTGAGCTATCCCTCCCCCCTCTTCCAAGACAGAGATGTTTAGATGGGAGCCAAGGTCTGGAATGCCAAAAAGGGGACCATGTTTGGCATCTTGTTAACTACGGTGGAAGCTCTTTGTTGTCGACTTGGTGAATCTAATGATAGAATAAGCCATCAGTTTGGTGGTTGTCTCTCTCTACTTCTTGCAGTCTGCCCGCAGTGTGGTCACAGCATTGTTGTGTAAACCTCTCACTCACGGAAGCAGAGGGATGTTAGTCACCTTGAGATCCCAGCTGCTGTCCTGGAAGAGTTTTTCATGCATTTGCGTTGAGTGTCAGATCTGATGTAAGCAGGAAGTCAGCTCAAGGAAGAGAAAGGCTATACTCACTGTGCTATGAACTACCTCTTGATAGGCAGTCTGCAGCTGGGTGCTGGCCTGCAAGGCCTGTTCTCTCTCCACTCCTTCCCGAACTGAACCATGTCCTGAGGAGCTGCTGGTAGAGCAGGGAATGGACAGAGTTAGTACCAGAAAATCCTCCCAAAAGTTCCTCTTAAACAGGTTTAATTGTCACTAAAATCCCTCTCCAAAGCATCTGACCTCCATGTAGCAAAGGAATTACATGTCTAATGGAAGAGCCCTTAGATATACAAGTCCCAGGGGCCAGATTCACCTCTGGTGATTGAAGCCAAAGGAGTTACATGAGAGATGAATCTGGGCCCGTGTATGTGATGTCTGCTGTAGACTGTCTGATGGGAGCTGTCTAGCACATTGCATGCTGTTTGATGTCTGCTGCTGTGGTCTATTTCCTGGGCAACTTCTCCCACATTGATTGGCAAAATGACAGAGAGGAGCATTTCTTTTATTAATTTGAATAAGAGCAGAGAAGTCCCCAGCCCAGCTCCTTTTATAACTTCATTTTTATACTGAACGTGCATCAAACTCCCACCCTCAGCCCTTCACAATATTCTGTTCATGTCTGAGGAACAGGAAGTTTCTCTGAATGAGTTTCCATACACAGGGCTTAACTCAATCTTCATGAATTTCTCTTAGAAGAAGTGATTAGTTTCAACTGGTTCTCTTCGATTTGGCTACTGCAGTGGTGATTTTCTTGCCACTCCAAGTAGTGTCAACGACATTGTAAGAACTTGGTCCCAATCCAGCCCTGGCATAAAATGGCATAGCTTCCGTGGATTTCAGTGGGGCACATGCCCGCTTATCCCAGGAAGAATTGGGTGCTTTCTCCCTAAAATTCACTCCATTGTTGAAAATTCCTCCACAACTGAAGCTTGACCCCTAAATCTCTGACTCTTCCCTGCTGTAACACAAGAAACAATCTCCACCACGGTTCAATGGTCTCTCACATCAGACATTTCCTGGAACCAGTCTCAGCTGGTTCTTCCTCCAGCAAAGTCTCTACTGTTGTGTTTTTGGTTGTCATGGTTTTGTTACTATGGCAACTGAGTTAGAATAATAGGGGATAGCTCAGCCGGTTTCAGCCGGCTGAGTGAGCTCTCTGTATCTGTAAATAAAATGGCAGTTTTGTAAGCTGTCTGCTCTCTGGCCTCAAGTGATTGCTTCCTAAACCGGCTGCCCCCAAGGATATAACAACCACTAGCTTGCCAAGGGCTTCCAAGGACCTCATGTAGAGTGACTGAAACCAGAAAAGAAGGAGTGAGGCTCAGCACAGATCATTTGTGTGTGTGGGCTGGGGAAAGCTAACCATAACCTTGCCAGAGAGGCCATGTGTGACTGCCATCACCCAGTGCCTGCTGGGCAGAAATACAGTGGATGGTGCCGGAGGAGAACTGTTGTCACGTACTTGTATATGCAGAGCATCCTTTGCTGTCCCGTTTTCCTCTTTCATCTTCTCCAAGGGAGGAAGGGGAAATAAACTTTTGAAGCACTGACCAAGGAGCTCACAGTTTTCCTCCACGGTCAGAGATGGTTTGAGCTTGCTGGCAGAAGAAAGATAGAGAGAAAAGTCATGTATTAGACTCAGTACCACCTCCAAGTAAAAGAAATGGGTCCAATGACTAGAGATTGTCCCAATCTAGAACCCCAAGTGCAAACAACCCTTCACTTTGCACCTCTATTAAGTATTGGCTCCTCTAGAAGTAAAGCTAAAACTTCAAATCTCCTTTTAGAGAAACCCACAAGCTTTCTCCCCTGCCAGCTAGCCAGACACCTCCTCCCCATCTGAACTCTGCTCCATTGTACTGCATGCTCCACAACCTCCAATCTTGTGTCTTTCGAGCACAAACCCCCAAATGGACACATTCAAATCCTTAAGAACTGAAGTCCTGCTGGTGAGCAGCATGTGAGCCACAGGGCCACCCAGAGGATTCAGGGGGCCTGGGGTCTTCGGCACGGGGAATTGCCGCCGAAGGCCCCGCACGTCGGAGGTGGGTCCCGGGCGAAGTTCCCCGCCGCCGAATTGCTGCCGAAGACTGGACCCCGTGAGAGTTTTCCAGGGCCCCTGGAGTGAAGGACCCCACTCCAGGGGCCCTGAAATAACTCTCGTGGGGGCCTCTGCAGGGCCCGGGACCTGGGGCAAATTGCCCCATTTGCTCCCCCCGGGCGGCCCTGGTGAGCCAAACCCTGCAGGCATTAGACTGCTCCCAACCTGACTTTCATGAATTAACAAATAAGAAGGCATCACAGTGCCAGGAAATATGGCAGAAAATAGCCTACCTCAGATGTCCAATGGCAAGAACTGCCTGGTAGCGAACTGGAGATGTCAGGGAATCCAGTGGTTCCGTCAGTGATTTCCTACACCCTGAATTTTCCCAACCCCTCCCTAGTTTTGTGAGCTAGTTACATACCAATTTAGTGACTGTTTGGAAATCTGGCTGGGGCGGAGGGTTTGGGGCTTTGGAGAGGCTCAGGTAAGGGCCGGGGCCCGATCCAGGCAGGGCCGGGGAGAGACCCAGCTCCAAATATTGCTGGAGCAGAGCACCCGGCCCCTGAATATTCCTGGAGCCCGGGCACCGCAGGTGTATATAACCTGCCGCCTATGCACGGGTTAACCCTAAAAGGCGCAAACCCCAATGGTATTGAGACAAAGGTGTGGCATGATGACAAAAATGATTGTAGGTGGACCCTTGCAAAGAATTTGTTGTTATTGCTAATGGTAATTTTTGTAACTATTGTGTTGCTATTACCAAGAACTGTAAAATGTTCCAGCTAAGGTGACCAGATGTCCCCATTTTATAGGGACAGTCCCGATATTTGGGGCTTTTTCTTATAGGCTCCTATTACGCCCCACGCCCTGTCCTGATTTTTCACACTTGCCGTCTGGTCACCCACATGTGTGGGTCCCAGCTGCTCCTGCTCCCCTCACTGAAGCATGTGTGCAGGGTTACTGCCCTGGGAACTGCAGGGCATCAGTGGACATGGGGCTGGCTGGAGGCAGGGCAGGGGCTGACTGGAGGTAGGGTCTGGCTGCAGGCAGGGCAACGGGTGCAGGGCTGGTGCGGGCAGGACAGGGTGTGCGGCAGGGGTGGGCAGGAGACAGGCTGGCTGAGGGCAGGGAGTGCGGGGCTGGCTGGAGACCGGGCTGGAGGCAGGGCAGGGAATGCGGGGCTGGCTGGAGACGGGCCGGTCAGGCAGGGCTGGTGCAGGCAGGGGCTGGCTGCGGACAGGGGCTGGCTGCGGACAGGGGGTGCAGCACACCCTGTACGGTGGTTGCCCCCTCTTCCTCCCTCCCCACCAGGGTAGCAGCAGCCCGGGCTCAGGGGCTATTTAAAGGGCCCAGGGCTCCCTGCTTCTACCGCCCCAGCCCTTTAAATAGCCGCCAAAGCTGCACCACTTCCCAGAGCTCCCAGGCCCTTTAAATACCCCCCGCCCGGGGGAAGCCGTGTTATACCAATATAATAAAAACCAACAGGATCTAATTAAGAGGGATAAGGCAAAGATGCCACATTTATTGTAAATACCATAACAAAACAAAAGACAACAGTAAACAACGTTGTTTTACTACTTATTTCTATCACTACTTATTCCTTATACACACACACACACACACACACACACATATATATTCATTCACACAATCATTCATTCAGGTTCTGTACAGATGTTATAGTTACCAGCCTAGACATTGCTCATGCCAAGTTACTGGCCAGGTATCTTGGTCATGAGGATGGAGCCAAGTCTGTGTCACATGCATTTGATGCTCCTGGAGGCTGGCAGCAGAACCATAGACTCAGGCTGTGGCTACACTTAGCACTTCAAAGCGCTGCTGTGGTAGTGCTGCCGCGGCAGCGCTTTGAAGCGCTAAGTGTAGTCACAGCACCAGCGCTGGGAGAAAGCTCTCCCTGCGCTGTCCATACTCCACCTCCCTGTGGGGAATAACGGACAGCGCTGGGAGCCGCACTCCCAGCGCTGGGGCTTTGTCCACACTGGCGCTTTGCAGCGCCCAATTTGCAGCGCTGGAGAGGGTGTGTTTTCACACCCTGCTGCAGCGCTGCAAATTTGTAAGTGTAGCCAAGCCCTCAAAGTCCTCAGTCTTTAGAGTCCAGTTTGATAGGAATTTATTCCTATGTCAGTCCATGAGAGTTGCTTCATTTTGCTGTTGCTAAATCAATCAGCAGGTGGCTGGCTCCATTCTGTCAGATGCTTGTTTTTCCTTCCTTTGAGGTAGTGGGGGTCATCTGGTTGATCCCACTTGACACCTTCTTCAGCCGACACTGAATTCTTCAGGCTGGTAACTTCCTAACCATTCATTCATTGTTTAAACTAGGCATGCATTCACATACATTCTCTATCTTAATTACATCTAGTTCACTGTCTTTTTACCTTTAGGGGTGTTACCAATTTATGTGAACCTCCCTGTCTTTTAACAAGCAAAGATAAAGTGAGATGAAAACTTACAGAGGGTGGGGATCTCTATTTATACACTATAACAGCTACTGTTTTGGCTTACTTAGAGATAATTAATGTTTAACAAGTTTTATACAAAGTATTTCTTTGAGCTTAACAAGTTTTATACCAAGTATCTCTTTGAGCAGGCTTCACACAGATACAGCTGGTGGCTTGCAGGTTAGAGGCTAAATGTTGGGAATCACAAATTTACTTCTAACATAAACCTTACATTATAAAGTATTATTTAACAATAAATTAATAAATCATTTCTTTTATAAACCATGTTTAATATAAACCTTCTTTAATATCCCTACAGCCGGGCCACCCGGTACAGCGCACTCGCTCTTGCCAGTACACTGTACTGGGGCTTGGGCACAGGGCCCTCTAGGGCGGGGCCCGATTCAGGGGAATTGGTTGAATTGGCCTAAAGCTGGCCCTGCTGGCAGCTCCAGCCTTTTTATAGGCAGAGGCTGGCTGGTGTGTCACACAATCTCTATATTACTCGCCTGAAATGGGTCACCTGTTACTTGTGGCTCTGAATATGCATATAAGGAAAAATCCCAAAGGTCTGACCATCTATGGCCATCAGGTACCAGTGATATGGAAGTGCCATCACCACAGCGGTGACCATAAAGTCAGGTGTTTTGACCACCTATGGCCTGTGATGTTATGGGCGTAATATAATATCTTATTCAGCCAATCACTCAGACAAAGAAGTTGTTTATATCTGCAGAAGATAATGCTGCCTGCTTCTTGTTTACACTTCTCTGCACGAGATGTCACTATTGTTTCATTGGCAATGGAGTGTGATGTCACAGACTGTGTACATCATCATGTAATGACTGACTGCACCCACCACTTTTAAACCACTTGGTTTGCACCCATGCCCTTAATCCTGTCCTAAAATTACCTTTTCATGTCACTAAGCTCTCTTGTTGCTGTGGGGTACTGTAGGTGTGAGGCAGGGCGGGTTGGGAGAAGAAATATTCTTTATCTGAAGAAGTGATCTGTATGAGGAAAACATTTGAAAACTTGTTTACTGGGTAATGTGAGTTCTTCACTCTACTTGATAGCATTTCTCTGCTTGTAACATGAACTTGTGAACACCACATCCAAGCAATTCCAAAATTCCAGGAATATTCTAGGCATCAGTGAGCAGAACCGTATTGGTTTTGGTGAAAATTGGAATGGGAAATAGACCAGTCGTGCTTAAGTTAGGTTTGGCGCCTAACTCCTATTGAAATCAGTGGGTGTTATGCACCTAATCTGCTGGTGCAATTTTCAAAAGCACCTTTAAGCATCTGTTTGCATCTTAAGCACCTAAATATCTTTGAAACACTGGTCCTTCATCTCTGCCTCAGTTCCCCATCTATAAATGGAGGTTAATAATACTTTATCCTACTGTTTGCCTATCTTGTCTATTTGTTTAGATTGTATTTGAGGCACGGGACAATCTCTTACTATGTTTTTGTAATGGGAACCTGAATTTTGGTTGGCACATCTAAACACTACCATAAAACAAAAAATGATCAGCCCCATAATATAAAGGCCCACCAATGATCTAGTTTTCAGGGTAAGTCACAGGCCCAGCTGCCTCAGAGGAAAGTCTGAGAAACACAATATCAAACAATTATGGATTAATATTTATATTTATATCCCTTCTACATTTTGTATACCAGCGAAGTTTGGATGATATGGTCCATATAAATGTCTAATCCTTTTCTGAATCAGCAGCGTCTCACCCAGGAAACTCAACGCCAATCTCCTGAGGAGAGAGAGACACACACAATCAGACAGAGACTGAGGGCTTCCCCACCTTTAGCAACAACTGAAACCCCTCCCCATAGGGACATGTCCTGATTTTATTTGCCCCCATGTTAACCCAGCCCAGAGCCTGCCCCCGCCTGGTGACAGTGAGTGAGGGTGGGGAGGGAGGGCCGGCGTGAGCAGGGCAGGGCCTCGGGGAGGGGCCACGGCAGATCTGGGGCTGCTCTGAGGGTCACAAAGTGCCCGTGGGCGCGAAGAGGCTGCAGCCCCGGAACTGCCGGACAACGCACAGCTTGACTCTGCCCCTCGGTCCCTGCGAACACGGGACGGGACCTCGCCCGGCCCCGCGGCCCCAGGCTGCCGCTCGTGGGGCTGCTCCCCGGCAGCTCAGCCCCTGCCCCACCTGCTGCTGCCCCCCAGGCCCCGCGGGGGGGGGGTGAAGCCCTTTCACTCCGCGCTGCCTCTGCCCTATGCCCCCGCCCCAGCCCGGCTCCCGGGCAGGGGCGCGGCAGGCTGGGCCTGACGCCTGGCACTGGGGTCTGAGCCCCAGCCCGTCGGAGCCGCCACTCACCGTCCGCCTCAGCGCCTCGGACCTGCCCGCCCGGCCGCCGGCTGCCCGCGCCCCGGCCGAGCCCCCAGCAGCGCCGGGGCAGGAGTCCCAGTGGTGCCGCCCGCGGGGACTGAGCCGCGCAACCCCCCCCCCCCGCGCGGCTCCCCGAGGCTGGGGCCGCCCCTGGCCGCGAGCGGGATTCGAATCCCAATGGCCGCAGCGCGCCCGGGGCGGGGCGGCGGCCTCGGGGCGAGGCGGGCATTACCCCTCGCGCCGAGTCTCTGTCCCACGCTCTCCGCCAATCAGGAGCGGGGAGGCGCGGCGAGTGACGGATAGGGCCCCTCCTCCACTAGAGGCCGCCTGCGAGAGGAGAACTACACTACCCAGTGTGCACTGGGAGGAGCGTTGTCTGAGCAACCAGGCCGTCCCTGCCGCTCTGAGAAGAGCCAGGAACTACAACTCCCAGCCTGCCCCGGGCGCCCCGTCCTCGAGCCCAGGAAGGGCGGGTCCCTGGGTCAACCTGACACCTCTCCCCACCCCGTGCAGTGTATTGACCTGCCCCGTAGGAACGTGCCGCTGCTTCGCCCCTGCACAGAGCAGCTGAGCGGGGCGGGGAGGGCGAGGACCGGGGCCGAAGCTCCACCCCCAAACCTGGCGGGGGCAGGTCTGGGGCTTTAACCCCCGGGGTGAGCTGGTTTCTGTGCGTGTCTGAGGAGCCTTGTACCCGGCTACTGGTCAGCGCCCCTCACTCCCGCTGTCCCTGCCCAGCCACCCCCTTCCTCCTCCTCGGCGAGCCCGGCTTTGAACACCCCCTGCAGTAACAGTGTCACCCACAGACAAAGCTGCCACTGAACTGAATTAACCCTCCTCATCCCCGAGCCCCCTCGCTCCGCCCGTTCCCCCAAAGCCCTGCCCCTGCCCCTGAGGTCCTGCCCTCACGCTGCCCCTGCCCCCGAGGTCCCTGCCTCACATCACCTGTCCCTTCCTCCAATGCCCCACCCACACACTGCCCCATCCCCCGAATCCCCACTCCCGCACTGCCCCTCCCAATACACCCCTCCTCTGCCCTCACATTGCCCCTTCCCCAAGCTCCCGCCCCTGCACCACCCAGTGACCCAGGAGCAGGCCAGACCCGGGACGGGGGAGGCATAAACATGCTTTGCTCTGCCACAGACTTCTGAGTGTCCTTGGGCACATCACTCAGCCTCTCTGGGCCTCAGTTCTCCCATGCAGGAAATGGGGCTGGTGGTGCTTCCCGCCTTCGCACGAGCCTGGGAGGAGAACTACCCTACAAATTAGGAAGATGCTGGGATCCTGGAGTCATGGGGGAGGGTTCAGGGGGAGCATATTAGCACCATCATTTGGTATATGGAGTCTGTTTGGAAACAAAATATTTCCCTGAAGTCATTCCAAACCCTGTATTCAGCCATAACCTTGGGAAATATGTAATGGAGCAGTGTGGTTTTTCCTGTGTAGCCAGCAACGACCTGGCACCACCCCAGCTCTGCCCCCTTCCTGCCACTGCGACCCCATCTCACCTCCTGACCCTGGCTGGGCACCCCGCAGCCCCTCGTAGCAGGGGGTGTGTAGGGGGGTCTCCTTGCAGCCCTCAGTGGGTGTCTGGTGGGTGCTGTCACCTCTGCCAGAGACTCCCAAGAAACTCACTAGCTTCCTCCTCATGTGGGGAAGGGCTCCTACTTTCTGACGTGGGAGGAGATTCCGTGATGTCAGAGCCCGTGGGAGGAGGGGTTCTAATCACGAGTCTGGAGTGGCAGGGCAACCCCTCCCCAGTCAGATTCTGCTAGGGGCTGGGCAGGGATCTCTAGGGAGGAGACACAGGAAAAACAGTTGCCACTATGGAACCCAGGAGTCCTGGCTCCCAGTCCCCCGCTCTCACCTCTAGACCCCACTCAGCTCCCAGAGCTAGGGATAGAACACAACCCCCACCCTGCTCTGACCATTAGACACCACTCCCCTTTTAGGCTCACTGCCTCCTCTATCCACCCAGCCCACCTGTCCATCCCTTTGCTGCAGGTTTCTGGGGTCACCCCTGCTCTGCACTCCCCCAGTGCAGCCCAAGACCTTTCATCCCCCCAGCCACATTTCCTCTCCCCCCTCGTTCTGGATCATCTGCTTGGCCCCCCCACCGCCTCTTGAGGTGTGCTGTGCGGCGTGACTGGGGATTGTGCAATGGCTCAGCACCAGGCAATGCAGAATGTAAACCACAGACGCTGCCCTGCCCGACCCCACCAGGAGAGGGTGTGTGTGTGTGTGTGTGTGTGTGTGTGTGTAGCGGGCGAGATCGCCGCATCTCTCACTGTGGGAGGTCCACCCAAAACTGTGGAGCTGCAGGAGTGCTGGGGCAGTGATCCCCGCCAGTGACCTGGGCCATCCTTTGAGCTTTCTGGTGAGACCCCTCAGCCTCCCATCCTCAGTCTCTACCCTGATTGGCTGAGCAGGAGGTTAATGACAGGAGGAGACTCAAGGCCTTTTGTTCTCTTTGAAGACCAAGTAAATAAGTCATAACCACTTATATGTTTGATGGATTTTGCTGCTTCTCTGCATTAATTGTCTCTGAGCAGTTCATGATTCTCTCTAACATTGCAGTTCTCCTAAAATACTGGCTGAATAATTACTGTGCATACTTGTTGGTCTGGAGCTCATCTGAGAGCACTTTAAAATCTCAGTCTGCCTGTGTATGGGTCTTCTCTCACTAGGATAGGCTGAGGCCTTTTTCTTAGGCTAAGGACTTTGGCTAAGCAGCAGGGGCAGCCATTAGCTGGGAAGTGAAGGGTCACATCCTCTCATCCCAAACCAGTCACACTGAAATAAGGTGCTATTAGGCTGTTAGGAAGACGATCCTGTCTGTATGATGCCCATCACCACCAGATAAAGAAACAGATCTTAAGATGGATAAAAGAAACTTAGTTTGACAGCATCCTGTCTGGCAAGAAATCACTTATCAATGGCTCTGACTGCGAAACTCTCATTTCTGTATTGTTCTATCTTTATGGCCCTCACTTTTCTGTTGTTTATCTGTCTGGTTCTCTAATTGTTTCTCTCTTCTGTACAATCAATCGTGCTAGGTGTAGCTGAGAATATGACTATATAAACTGGGGTCAAACAGGAGGGGAAGGGAAATTGGAATCATGTTTATTAAGTGGGGAACAGGAACAGGGACACAGGCAAGGCTGGGAAGGAGGACGGGGTAAATGCTCTGCAGCATCAGAGCTGGGAAGGAACACTGGGAACAGACTGTATGGGTGTATAGAGATAAGCCAGAGTGGTGTGAAGGGCTTGAATATGTAATCTTATAGGTGTAACAATTGTGCAGGCTACACAACCACCCAGTGACATCATCAACAAAGTGCCCATTTGTGTCTGGGTAGCGGCCCTGCTATGGGAGGGAGTGTGACGTTATTGGTATAAACTGGGACCATATAGAACATGGTTTGCAACCAAGGTCCTGTAGTGGCACCAAATCTTAGGTAAAGGGGTCATATAAGGTGTCTAAGACCAGGTTATGGGTGGCTGGTTATGATTATGCTGTCTGTGTGCATGTGTCATTTTAGTTGAAGTTATGTATATTGGCTCTATACTGTCTGTATTTCAAGTTGGTGCTGTGCTTCTGGGAAACATCCCAGACAAGTTGGTGTTAGCTCTGCCCAGCTTGCTTGATGGCCCATTAAGGACCATCAGCTACACAATTGACCCATGGAGAGAAGGCAGACACGCCTTGTGACTCAGCAAAGTATGCAGGACTGGCCCATGTGACTCCAGACTCCATTTTGCTGTAATTTGCCACAGTAAGGACAAAGAGGTTCTTACACCTGGAAAAGCCTATCTAAGGCTGATGCCTCATCTCCATCTGGTCTACAATCCTGCTTCTTACCTCTGGAGGGACTTTGCTACAAACTGAAGCTCTGCACAAAGGACTGATGACCCATCCCAGCGGGGATGTACTCCAGAGACTTGATTTGAACCTGCAGTTTATGCCATCACTGCTACAAGCCTGAACTAAGAACTTTGCCATTACTGAATGTAATTGATTCCATTTAACCAATTCTAGCTCTCATCTCTACCTTTTTCCTTTATGAATAAACCTTTAGATTTTAGATTCTAAAGGATTGGCAACAGTGTGATTTGTGGGTAAGATCTGATGTGTATATTGACCTGGGTCTGGGGCTTGGTCCTTTGGGATCGAGAGAACCGTTTTCTTTTATTGGGGTGTTGGTTTTCATAACCATTCATCCCCAGGACGAGTGGCACTGGTGGTGATACTGGGAGACTGGAGTGTCTAAGGGAATTGCTTGTGTGACTTGTGGTTAGCCAGTGGGGTGAAACCAAAGTCCTCTTTGTCTGGCTGGTTTGGTTTGCCTTAGAGGTGGAAAAACCCCAGCCTAGGGCTGTGACTGCCCTGTTTGAGCAATTGGTCCTGATTTGACACTCTCAGTTGGGTCCTCCAGAACCGCATCGTCACAGGGAGGAATGCAGCAAGGACTCAGGATCAGTGGCCAGGGTCACTGAGCATAGACATGGGGAGGTTATATGGGGAGAGGGGTTATGAGTGGGAGAGGGAGGTCAAATGTTAAAATAATGATATTTTGGGGGGGGAAAATGTAAAAGAAGTGAAACTGAACAGAAATAAAACTGGAGTGTAGGCTCTAAAGCAACAAGGCTTCAGTAGGGATTGAGGGTTAAAGGTCTGGGATCCCCCACACCTCTAGATTTTCAAACCTCTCCTCCCTCCCAATGACCCACCCAGCCCACTTCCCGGGTGCCCTTCCTCCACACTCCCCTCCCCTTCTTCCCATTACTCTCAGCCGGCACCACTTCCCGGCACCTTGGGAGCTTCTTGTATTTTCTCCTCATCTCTCACTACCTCCTACCTCCCTGCTGCTTCTTAGCTCTAACCCTGCACACACCCTCCCCATGTCCTGGCACCCCAGAATTATCTACTCCCCCCTCTTCTCCGCCCCTCCCATGGCTCTCTTATCCCTTCACCCATGGGATCCTGAATGGCAACATTACACGCTCTCCTAAAAGAGCTCATCTCACTGTCACACAAACCATGCATGAGTCATACACATATTTACTCAATTTTGAATTCTACAGGAGGCATATTTTCCTCTTAAAATGAGGAAAAGGCATGAAAGCTACAGTGATTAATATAGCCAATAAGGATATATTAAATCCAATTTTAAAATGACTGACGGCACCAAAAAGGCACATGTCCAAAAATGATACTAGCGTGTGGGAGATAAGGCAAAAAAAGGGGGGCAAGAAAACCTGCAAAACTTGTATGATGAATAAAGGTATACAGTTATTACTACTCAGGTTCTTTAGAGACCCCAAAGCTTCTAATAACCCAGGCGACAGGACTCCTTACCCAGCAAGACCACCGTCTCATAGTTCTCCTGCATGACATCCCTGTAGAGGGCTCTCTGAGTGGGGTCCAGCAGAACCCACTCTTCCCTGGTGAAATACACAGCCACCTCCTCGAAGGTCACCGGCCCCTGAAAGAGCAAGAGTCCAACACTCAGTACCTGCTGCCCCACTCACAACCCCACTATTCACGGAACAGCAGCACCAGGTAAATGGGAGCTCCAGGAGGCACATGTTAACAGAGTCCCACCCCACCTTGCTTAGAGCAGCCAGGAGGCATCAGAGGGTGGAAAGAGAGAACCTTTGTGTCTCCCAGCTGACAGACAGAGGCAGAGTCATCACATTTATCACATAGCTACTAGCCAGGGCTTGATATAGGAGATGGGGCTGTCTCTGGACCCTGATGGTGGCTCCCTGGTAGGAATCTCCAAATAAAATATATGGAAGAAAGGGGAAGTCAACAGTAAAGAATATAAGTTAGAAAGTCAGAATTGTAGAAAATTGGTAAGGGAAGCTATCAGAAATCAATGACCACTTAATGAAAATAAGAAGGAAGTTTAAAAAAAGTATATTAAGTACAAAATTAATCCCTAACAATGGTAGTGGTAAATTACTAGATGGAAATGGCAGTATTATCAAAAATAATACAGAAGAGGTAAAAGTGTTCAATAAATATTTCACTCCTGGAGTTGGAGAAAAACAGATGATTTAATCGTATAAGACGTTGACAACGACAGTCTTTCCATCCCAACAATAACTCACGAGGATGTTAAGAGCAGCTATTACAGTTAGACATATTTAAATAAGCAGGTCCAGATAACTTGTATTAAGAGTTTTGAAAGACCTGGTGGAGGACTGTTAATGTTGATTTTAATTAGGACTTGGACCAATGGGGAAATTCCAGAAGAATGGAATAAAGCTAATGCTGTGCCAATATTTAAAAAGTGTAAAAGAGATGACCCAGCTAATTACAAGAGTGTTAGTCCGATACTGGGCAAGATAATAGAGCAGCGAATATGGATTTAATTAATAAAGAGGTAAAGGAGGGTAATATAATTAGTACCAATTAACAAAGGTTCAGAGACAACAGATCCAATCAATCTAACTGGATATCCTTATTGGGTGAGATCAAAAGTTTGGTTGCAGCTAATAGTATTGATGAGCTGAGAGGTGAAAACATTACCTAGACTTCTGTAAGGCATATGACTTGGTTCAGCACAATATTTTGACTAGAAAACTAGAAAGATACAAAATAAACACAGCATACATTAAACAGATTAAAAACTATGATTGTAAATGGGGAACCATGCTTGAGTAGATTTCTTTCTAGGGGGTTCCCACAAGGATTGGTTCTTGGCCCTGTGCTATTTAACATTCTTATCAATGACCTGGAAGAGAATATAAAATCATCATTGATAAAGTTTGCAGTTGCCACAAAGATTGGGGTTCGTGGTAACTAATGAAGTGTCAGAAGATTCAGGCTCCAGCACTGGGAGTCCGGGAAGTTTTCCCAGCCCTGGCTGGAGGGTTATTTCCTGTTCCACAAAGAGTGGAAGTTCCATTCCCAACTCCTGTGCCTTGAAATTAGGCCCTGACACTACACCACACATTCAGCATAGTGGTATGATTATAAAATGATTAGGACATAATTATGTTGCATTTTGTGCAAGATGCGTCATGTTCAGTGTCATTGGAAAAGTTATGATTTGCTGAATATGACTGTCCTATTTGTGTGCATGTATCATGTTCGTAACTGAAGTTATGGATATTGACTCTGTATCTGTATTTCAAATGTGTTTACTCTGGGTAACACTCACAACAAGCCTTTCAGGTACAACAAAGAAGCCAGACAGTGTTCATGGCTCATCAAGAAAGACAATGGACCGTGGAAGAGCTTAGCCCTCTTGTGAATTTTTCAGCTAGCCTATGAGCCATGGCTACTATGACTCAGCAGGGCATGCTAGGGCATGTGAGCAGACCACATGACAACAAACTCCATTTTGGTACCTGTATTTTTCCACAAACTGGACTGGGAAACAAGTTTGGAACAAATGGTTCCCAATATGGAAAAGCTACATAAGGTGGAGTGTGACATCATTTCTTGGCCTCATTCCCACACAAGAGAACTCCTGGAAACACCTGAGGAAGAAAGACTGAACTGGGAACTGCTGGTCCCAGGGTAAAGGGATTTTTAGCTTGTGTATGGAAACTTGGTGGACTGCTTGTATCATCAGTCAGGGTGAGAAACTGCTAATTCAAATTCTATCCAGATAGTATGTTAAGCTTAGTTTGAGTTTTTGGTTATTTGTTAAGTAATCTGCTTTGATCTGTTTGCTACCACTTATGGCTGGGAAATTGGCTTTTGTCTTCTATCTGTCTTTGAGTGGCTTAGGTAACGCACTCAGGTAGCTTAGTTGGATGTGTGGTGCCACCTGCTGTCCTGTTGGGTAATAACAGGGCCTGGAGAGGCTGGCAGTGTGAGAAGGGCCAACCCAGTTTGAGGGTTAGAGGGACAGTGTTTCCCAGAAGCCCCCCAGACTGCACCCCGGGGTGACAGCCCATCACACCCTAGAGTACACAAGTCTCAGCAGGTTTGTCACATCATTTCCTCCCAATCCACACCCTAGACAGTTCCTGCCTCCCACTACCTCTAGCAGCTCCCACCCTCCTATACATTTACTTCTCCTCTCCCTCCAAGCAGAACCCACCACCAGCGTCCTGATAATCCCTTACCTGAGCCAGCTCCATTGCAGCCGTTTCCTTCCTACTGGGAGGAGGGGATGATTTAGGGTGAAAGGTGGACATTATTCTGTAGCCTGCCAGGGCAAGAAGGGCAAAATGAGAGAATTCAGACAGGGTTTCTGTCCTTTCCACATGTCAATTCCCCCCAGCATTTTTCCCTGGTAATGGACATTCTAGGTTCTGCCACACTGTGTAGCACAAAATGACCTTATTCCAGTACAGGCTTAGCCCCCTCCCACCAGGGTGTAACCCTCCTAGACATAGTGAAACCCTCCCAGTAGCAGAGTCTCTCTGTTACACTTATACAGTTTGTAGATGATACCAAGCTGGGGGGGGGGGCTGCAAGTGCTTTGGAGGCTAGAATTACAATTCAAAATGATCTGGACAAACTGGAGAATATAGGATGAAATTCAATGAGGACAAATCCAAAGTAGTCCACTTATGAAGGAACAATCAGTTGCACACATACAAGACAGGAAATGACTGCCTAGGAAGGAGCACAGCAGAAACGGATCTGGGAGTCACAGTGGATCACAAGCTAAATATGAGTCAACAGTGTTACACTGTTGGAAAAAACCCAAGTATAATCCTGAGATGTATTAGCAGGAGTATTGTAAGCAAGACATGAGAAGTAATTCTTCCGCTCTACTCTGCACTGATTAGGCCTCAACTGGAGTAATGTGTCCAGTTCTGGGTGCCACATTTCAGGAAAGATGTGGAAAAATTGGAGAAAGTCCAGAGAAGAGCAATAAAAATGATTAAAGGTCTAGAAAACATCACCTATGAGGGAAGACTGAAAAAATTGTGTTTGTTTAGTCAGGAGAAGATATGATCAGCTTTCAAGTACATAAAAGTTCATTTCAAGGAGGAAGGAGAAACATTGTTCTTAACCTCTGAGGACAGGACAAGAAGCAATGGGCTTAAATTGCAGCAAGGAAGGTTTAGGTTGGACATTAGGAAAAACTCCCTGTCAGGGTGGTTAAGCACTGGAATAAATTGCCTAGGGAGGTTGTGGAAATCTCCATCATTGGGGATTTTTAAGAGCAGGCTGGACAAATACCTCTCAGGGATGGTCTAGATCAGGGGTGGCCAACATGTGGCTCTTTAGAATTTAATACGTGGCTCCTTGTACAGGCACCAACTCCGGGGCTGGTGCTACAGGCACCAACTTTCCAATGTGCTGGGTGTGCTCACTACTCAGCTACAGGCCCTGCCCCCACTCCACGCCTTCCCTGAGCCTGCAGTGCCCATGCTCCATACCCCCCGTCCCCGCCCCCGAGTGTCTTGCATAGCATGAGCAGCTGATCGGGAGTGCGAGGAGGGGGGGGGGTGCTGATTAGTGTGGCTTCCCATGGGTGGGAGGCACTGGGAGCAGGGGGTGGGAGCTGATGATTCTTTAGCAATGTATATTGGTTAATTCTGGCTCTTTCTCAGGCTCAGTTTGGCCACTCCTGGTCTAGATAATACTTCATCCTGCCTTGTGTGCAGGGGACTGGACTAGCTACCTCTCATGGCCCCTTCCAGTTCTGTGATTCTATGAACCAAAGGCCAGAGATGAGCAGAATCAAAGAAGTCACTCTGGGGAGTCTCCCTGTCATTGTCCCCAAGGCAGCTCTCTCAGATTAACTAAGTTATTTGATGCTCCAGCCTTTACACAGTCTCTCCTGGGAGTGCCTTTCATGGGCTGGGCCTAGTTTTAGCTTTTGGGAAGCGTGACCCTGGGGGCTCTGAGATTGGGCCTTCTTGCCTCAGCACACCTTGTTTCTTTCTGTGGCTCCCCAGTGAGTCGAAATGAGTAGATACTCCTCATACAGACTGTGAACATAAGAATGTGTTTTGTGTTTAGACTTTATTGAATGCTTGTAAGTTGCTGCCTGAGTTAACATCTGACTAGTTGCATTGTGAGCCTCTGTGGCTCTGTAAATCACCAGACAGGAGAGAGACTTTACCTACGTGAAGTGCTGATTGGCAACAGAATGCCTGGCAGGAAAGGTCCATCAACACCAGAGAGACTATTATGGGATGTTAACAAAGACACAAGACTGTTGTTGTGCTCTTCACTTCCCATTTGCTGAGTTTCCTGCTCAGAGCACATGGTACGAAGGGGATGAAAAATTTGGGGTTTGTGCCCTGCTTCTCACCAGTCTGCCTGAGGCTGGTGCTAGTGCTCTCGAGTCACTGAAGACAGTGTTACAGAGAGAGGAGCTGTGACTTCCCCAAGGTCACCAAACAGGTCCATGACAGAGCCAGGAACAGATCCTGTTAACTCCCGAGCCCTGTCACTCGCAGCTTGGAAAGGTCCCCAGTGCACACTGTAGGAAGAGGTGTGCAGGGATTGCAAATGAGCTGCTCTGCCAAGACAGCCTGCACATCCATGGACAAACCACCTCGCTGGGGGTGTGTCCCCTGGGTCAGGAGAAGTCAGTGTCCAGTCCTGTGGGGCTGTGCTCCTGGCTCATACCTCCAGCACTCACTGCTGCCCCTCCGTTACCAGCTGCACCGTTCAGTCAGCCTCAGGCCTCAGGGAGGTCACAGCCCCTCTCTTATAAATAATGGAGGGGTGTGGCAGTGGGGCCAGGATTTCATCCCATGATATCAAAATTCATCTTAGTAAAAGTATCAATGAATCAGTTTGCAGGATTTATATCAAGCATCCTAAAGTAGTTTACATATTGCTCTAATTAAGAGATCATCTCTCTGCTGGAGAATGTTATCTTAGGATAATGGTCTCCCGCTGCCGAAGCATTTATGGAAAAAATGTTGACGTGTGATATTTATTTTCAAAACCTAAGGCTTTGATCCTCTCTCAATGTTCTGTTACGATGACTTTGTTTCTGTTCAAATTATCAGAATATATATCTAATAATTTTCTCAGCTGAATGTTGAAGCAGTAAAGTAACAGATGTTTCCCAAAGTTATTGACCTGAAGCATCGTGATTCGTTTAGAACAACTTATTGTTTGATTCAGCCAGTCAGATCAGTTCAGTTTATCCATAAAAACACATCCAGAGAAAGTTGACAATGGTGATGGAGAGAGGGTGGGTGAGAGGGGCTGAGCTGTTGTCTTAAATACTCTTTATGCATCTGATTAATTAGCACAGATTTAATTTAATATACATCTAGTTTAAAATTGGAAGAACTTTACTACTTACTCTCTACTTTCTCTTCATATAAATTCAAGCATTGCACTATGCAAACTTGGGACAGCTATAATGTTAAAGAACCTGAATCTCTAAACAGGACTCAGGGAGGGCATTCGGATAAAAATCCCAGCACCTTCCCTCTTCTGACATTTGGGGAAGAGGAGTTCTCTGGGCTTCTCCCCAGGGCATCGCCCTGATCCCACCCCCCTATATTTCATATTTACTGCTGATTGATAGATTTAACCCTCCAGTTGGTTTGGTGGCTTTAGCTGGTTTTGTCAAGCTCTGTTATTGTCTCTAATTCCTTCATCAGCACAGGGAAAATACAATGAATCAGCCTGGCTGATTCTCCTCTGTGTGTCTTTAAAAATACAGTGAATTTAAAAGACACTATTATTGTTTAGTTTTTGTTTGCACAGTCTCCATTCTGGGAGCTATGTATACAAGTCATTGTTAAACCTCAGGAATATCTGAGTTCAACTCCTTTAAAATAATGTTTGAACTATAAAGAAAATTAAACAGTGATTTCTTTTGAAATGTCAAGCTATTTTGCCCTTTTTCTAAAAAAATTCTCCGTGTCAACTAAGTCCTTGGATTGTTTGAAAACAAAATGTATTTTTGCATGGGGAAAATTTTATGTTCAATACCCACATGAGTAACTCGTGGGTGCTGGGAATCCTTGCAAGGGGGGACACAAGGAAGCACTGTCCCTCCTCAGTATGCAAAATGGGAAAAGATCAATGGCTGGAGTAGCTTCCACTGCTCTAATACCCTATTAAAGTCAATGATTTAGGTACATAACTATAGGCACTCAAGTATGGAAATTTTGGCCTATGTGATTTGACCAGGGCCACAGTGGGAGCCAGTGTCAACGCTAGGATTAGTCCTTTGTTCTCATCCCTGAGCCCACTACATACTATATTGCCTCTTCTATTTGTCTGCCCCTTTATGTGGTCAAACGTCATTCGGGATGCGCAGCAGAAGTAATAGTGCATGTCCTAGTTTATCAAAGGTAGCCTGAGTGGTGCTGCCCACTCCAGCTGCAAAATGATCTGGGGCCTTCCCAAAATCAAAGAGCTTCTGGCTGTGATTTGTCAGTCCTCAAAGGCCAGCCAGGTGACTGTAAATAACTTACAATCATTAGGAAAAATTAGTATCAAGATTCCAACTCTAGCAGTCAGACAACATTGGTTCAATTTACAAGAGATTACTTTTTATATTCCTTGGTTCCCCCCAAATTAGGAAGGGCCTGTGACCACAGGTCCTGCAGGGTACAAAGGGCAGGTCTACATCCCTTTTCTCTTTGTGCATAGTCCTGCCTGCTACCTTTTCAGTTTCAGTTCTGCTACCACAGCACTGATCAGCACATAAGAATAGGAAAGGGCACACACACACTCCCCTCCTGGTGTTGGGAGGGGAACACAGGAATGTTATGTGCTCTTATTCAGCACATAAGAATGTTATGGCACATAGGAATGTTATGGAATAACATAGGAATGCCTTAGGGCACATAGGAAAGGGCACGCTGGTAGCACACGGCCAGGCGGACCAGTGTGCCTCTGGCTCCCAACGGGGCTGCGCACCTGTGTCTGTCTGTCTCCCCCCCAGCTCCACCAACGTGGCCTGATAGTTCACGCTTGCGATCTGGTCACCCTCCCGCTCCCTCCATCCTTCACTCCCTTCCCTGCGTCCCCCCAGCCCTGTCCTCTGTCCCGTCCCCTGTCTCCATCCGTCCCTGCCCCCTCCGTCCCCTCCGTCCCGTCCCTGCATCCGCCGCCGCCTCCCCTCCAGCACAGGTGCGCGAGGCGCTGGGTCGCTGCCCGCGAGCGGGGGGGCGGGGGGAGGAGCCGCCCCTGCGTCGCGGACTCCTCCTCGGTGACGTCATTGCCGCGCGCTGCCAGGAGCTGCTTTGTTTGCGTCACGGCCCATCCTTACCCCTCTCCCTGCCCCACGTGTGCGGAGAACGTTTGTTTTGGTGGTTGCCGCGGTGACGGTGGGCGGAGCCCGGGTGACCACGCTGGTTGGGCGGGGGCAGAGGGCGGTGACGTCACAAGTGGGGCGGCCCGGTCGCGCGGCGTGACAGTTCCGAACGGACAGTGTCAGCGCTCTGGGCGCGAGCCCCGCCCGCGAGGACACCCCCCCCTCCACCCCCCGCGCACCAGCTCGCAGCAGCAGCGGCTCCCCCCGGCAGCGGCGCGAGCAGGGAATCCCCGGGAGCCGTCTCGCGCCGCCCCCTCCTGCTGCTGCTGCTGCTGCTGCTGCCCGGCGGCGGGACCGCGGCTGGCCCCGCCCCCCTGCTCCGGAGGGGCCCGTCCGAGCTGTAATTAAAGGGTTTTTGTCTTGCAACTTTTTCATATTTTTGGTGCAACGTTTTTACCCCCCCCCCCCTTTGAGCCTCTCCCCAGCTGGACTCTCCGCCGGGCTCCCAGCCCGAGCAGCCCCTGACACTTCCATGGGGTGGGGGGGGTGTCCCCCGCTCCCGTGGCACTTGATGGGTCTCGGTGGCACAGCAGCGTGGATCCGGGTCCCGAGCAGCGGCGGCGTTACAGGGCTGTCTGGTTCTCTCCCCCGTGCTGTCTGCAGGCAGCCACCCGGCCAATTGGACACGGCTCTCAGCGGCACGCTGCTGCCCTCCCTCGCGATCCTCGCGGCGGGCAGGGAGAAAGCCCTGAGGCAGGCAGGTGTCAGCAATGCGAGTATCCCTCCCCACCCTGCACAGCCTGCCCGGTGCTCCGCGGTGCCCGGTGCTGGATCGCAGCGCAGGGGAGCTGCCCGGCCCCACCTGGCGAGAGTGACGGGGCTGAGCTGGGCTGCAAATGAACGGGAGGGGACGGATGGAGACAGGGGACGGGACAGAGGACAGGGCTGGGGGGATGCAGGGACGGGACGGAGGGGATGAAGGGGGCAGGGATGGATGGAGACGGGACAGGACGGAGGACAGGGCTGGGGGGTGCAGGGACGGGACGGAGGGGACGAAGGGGGCAGGGACGGATGGAGACAGGGGACGGGACAGAGGACAGGGCTGCGGGATGCAGGGATGGGACAGAGGGGACGAAGGGGCAGGGACGGATGGAGACGGACGGACAGAGGACAGGGCTGGGGTGCAGGGAGGGGACGGAGGGGCAGGGACGGACGGAGACGGACGGGACGGAGGACAGGGCTGGGGATGCAGGGACGGGACGGAGGGGACGAAGGACAGGGACGGATGGAGACGGGACGGGACGGAGGACAGGGCTGGGGGGATGCAGGGACGGGAGGGAGGGGACGAAGGGCGCAGGGGCGGATGGAGACAGGCGGGGACGGAGGACAGGGGTGGGGATGCAGGGACGGACGGAGGGGACGAAGGGGCAGGGACGGATGGAGACGGACGGGATAGGGGACAGGGCTGGGGGGTGCAGGGAGCGGACGGAGGGGGCAGGGACGGTTGGAGACGGGACGGGACGGAGGACAGGGCTGGGGGGATGCAGGGACGGGATGGAGGGGACGAAGGGGGCAGGGACGGATGGAGACAGGACGGGACGGAGGACAGGGCTGGGGGGACGCAGGGGCAGGACGGAGGGGACGAAGGGAGCAGGGACGGATGCAGACAGGGGACGGGACAGAGGACAGGGCTGGGGGGATGCAGGGACGGGACGGAGGGGACGAAGGGGGCAGGGACGGATGGAGACGGGACGGGACAGAGGACAGGGCTGGGGGTGCAGGAGGGGACGGAGGGGCAGGGACGGATGGAGACGGACGGGACGGAGTACAGGGCTGGGGGACGCAGGGACGGGATGGAGGGGACGACGGGGGCCGGGACGGATGGAGACAGGGGAGGGGACGGGGGACGGAGGACAGGGCTGGGGGGATGCAGGGGCGGGACGGAGGGGACGAAGGAGCAGGGACGGATGCAGACAGGGGACGGGACAGAGGACAGGGCTGGGGATGCAGGGACGGGACGGAGGGGACGAAGGGGCAGGGACGGATGGAGACGGACGGGACAGAGGACAGGGCTGGGGTGCAGGAGGGGACGGAGGGGCAGGGACGGATGGAGACTGGACGGGACTGAGGACAGGGCTGGGGGGACGCAGGGACGGGACGGAGGGGACGAAGGGGGCAGGGACGGATGTAGACAGGGGAGGGACGGGGACGGAGGACAGGGCTGGGGGGATGCAGGGACGGGACGGAGGGGATGAAGGGGCAGGGACGGATGGAGACAGGGGACGGACAGAGGACGGGGCTGGGGGATGCAGGGACGGGACGGAGGGGACGGAGGGGCAGGGACGGATGGAGACGGACGGGATGGAGGACAGGGCTGGGGATGCAGGGACGGGACGGAGGGGACGAAGGGGCAGGGACGGATGGAGACGGACGGACAGAGGACAGGGCTGGGGATGCAGGGATGGGGCGGAGGGGACGAAGGGGCAGGGACGGATGGAGACAGGGGACGGGACAGAGGACAGGGCTGGGGGACGCAGGGAAGGGAGTGAAGGATGGAGGAGCGGGAGGGTGACCAGATCGCAAGCGTGAACTATCAGGCCACGTTGGTGGAGCTGGGGGAGACAGACAGACACAGGTGCGCAGCCCGTTGGGAGCCAGAGGCACACTGGTCCGCCTGGCCCTGTGCTACCAGCGTGCCCTTTCCTATTGGGGTGCGCCCATGCTGTGCCACAGAGCTCCCTGCCCAGCACCCCTACAACTCTTCCACCACAAATGCACAGTGCTGTGCACACACACCTCGCCCAGCACACCCCTGCCCACAGCCCCACCACAGCTGCCCAGCACCCCACACAGAAACCTCCACTCTCTAGTTTCCCAATACACACAGATTTCCCCTCCCTTCCTTCCTCCCTCCCAGTGCTCTTCCCTACAGCCCCACACCATAACTGCACAATGCCCACACAGACCCGCAGTGCCCTGACACACACAGATCTCCCCATAGCCCAGCACCCTGTTTTCACTCTTGTTTTTCAAGACCCAAAGGGAGAAATCCCTCCCTCCTCCTACTCCATGGGAGGAGGGAAGCGGGGATTGAGCTTCTCTATGAATAGCTCCAGTGCCTGATTCTGCTTGAACTTACTTTTCCTGAAAGAGGCACCATTTTTCTCAGTTTTACCGTCACCCCTGGGGTTCTGAATAACAGCAGTGAAACTGACCAAAGCTGCTAGTGCTTGGCAGCATTGTGAGGCGGAATAGAAGCTCTGGAACTGCCAGTTTGCAGACTCAGGAAGACAGGTCTGCACTGGTTTACATTTGGAAGGTTATCTTCAGATAATGAAAGCTGGGCATGTGCTTTCTTCAATCCCTGACAATGCATGGCAGAGAATACAATTATTAAAGAAAAACAGTTTTAGCCCCTTTTTGCACAGTTACCTGCACTTATACAGGTTGCAACCTGATATTCCTTCCACAATCTACAAGTTTGGGTGCATCGGTAATGCCCTAATTGTATTACCGTTGCACCGTGATTTTGCTTGATTCTTTTTAACCAAGGTGAAGTATTCCTAGAAAATAGGTGAAACATTTGGATTTGTAACAGTAATGTAAATACTGTGATAAATTCAGTGCCCCTGGCTTCCCATGGTTCCACAATCATAGAAATGGCACTGGAATTTACTTTTATCTTCAGAATTCTTCCCCTCCCTCCGCAGATCACCATAAGAACTTCAGGAAGGGCATTTGAAATAACACATAAAAGTGATTCCATGCACAAGTATGGAGTGTTTTCTGTTTCTCTGGAATTTGGCAGTCTATGGTGCTTAATATGGGCATATATGTTTGATTACTATAGAAATTTTTCAGATCCTGTAAAAAAAAAGTCTGTCTTCACAGAATCCTCTCATCATTGGTACAGAAAGTGAAACAGAAGTGCTGCAGTATTTTAGGGTTTCTGGATTTGTTTTTCTCCAGGAAACAATTTTGGTGCTTTTATTATGCCAGATAATTACAAAAAATGTACTATCTTAAAAATATTGGTGATTGGCAGCAGTAGCCCTGGAAACGAAAATGGGTGAGATTTTCAAAAGAGAGTAAGTGATTTAGGAACATAAGTCTCATTAACTTTTAATGGGACTGGCATTTCTAAGTCATGCAGTTTTCAATGTCTCACCCATCATGTAAAATAGGGCTTGAATTTTCTATGATTTAGTTGACCACTGGCATGTACTTTCAGTATTTTCAAAAGCATATACCAAATGGTAAATTAGAACATGCTGTAGCATGGCTAGTGCTGAATTATCAGACAAGTAGTTTCAAAACTTCCAATTTTTATGCAGTATGTAGCTATTTATTTGTTCTAAAATCCATACTCTTACTGGCAGACTATTCTCAGACCTTGTAACCTTGTATGACTCTTACATAAACAAAGTTGTAGCTTCTAGTAGAGACTTAACTGATTTGCTCCGCTCTTTGTGTTATAGAGGAAAATCTTGTTCTCAGATGCCGATTCTTGAAATGATGAGGGTTTGTCGATCCCATAAATCACCTTCTTTCAAGGCCGGATCAGATATTCAAACAAGGTTATGAACCTCCTTACTTGTACAGTCATAATTCCAAAACAGGTCGATCAAGAGGAGTTAAGTCCCTGCCCTGTATAATTTATAAACATGAAGCTGAGTAACCTTGGATGACTAAATTAAACTCTAAAATAATAATGAAAAGCTTAGCTTTATTTTAGCAAACTGGTATTACAAGTTTCATGACATAAATGTTAATTATCAATATCTTTGGCACTAGACAATGGATTTTTCTCTGCACAAAGTCCATTTCTTGGCAGAGGATACATTGGGAACTATCAATATAAAAAGGATTAATGTGGAGACATGAAGAATAATAAAACATTAAGGATGTTATCTAAATATTTCAAATAGAGAGAAAGAGGTACATGTCTACCTATAATATGAGTTTTAGGATCAGCGGGCTCAGTTGTTTACAGATTCTGAATGATGCTTTGTTTTGATTCTTGTGAAAGCTTCCTTATTTATTTTCGTGGCCCAGCGTTGTCTCCCTGGTTTCCCTGTTTATATATTATATAATAAGCATGTTAATCAAGGGTGATCATGTTAGGTTCTTTTCATCCATGGTTTAAAACAATTAGAGAAACTCTTTCTTTTCCCCCACTTAGCTTAGTCTGCAGAAAAATTCACAAGATGAAATAAGCTCTGTGTGGGTTTTTCCCATGTAGAGCAGTGAAATTGTCCTATTTGTTTTTCTATTTCATATTTCTGTACATGTTAATTTATTTTTATTCCTAAACCATTCCATAAGTTCCTATGTTTAAATATAATTTGAAAATCAGAGTCACTCTGGGCAAAAATTAGAATTAAATTCTTTATTAGAAGTACATCATTAAGCATAAAGAATGAGGAGTACTTGTGGCACCTTAGAGACTAACAAATTTAATAGCTCTGTAAAGGCAAAAAGGGAAAGGGCATGGGTGGAAATGAAAAAGTGCAGGCATTTGAAGAGGGATTTCACTGGAGAGAGGATGAGGCTTGGAGATGGTAGCACACATTTAAAAAAAAATTCATATTGCTTGTGTTTCAGGCAAAGATTAGGCATTTATTTACCTTTAAAATACATTTTTAACTGGATTTTCAAAACAGTTGCTCTCAGAAACCACTGTGTAACTTAACCCCCTTAATTTAATTGTCTAGTAATTGATAGAATTAGAAACCACAGATATTAAGAAAGATTACACCAGAGGTTATCAAGGTAATTCACTGGACTGCATTTCTGGCATCTTTTGGATGATGCTGCAGAATATTTGGGGCACGGGACCATTGTTTTGTTAGACAGTGCCTAGAACAATGAGGCCCCGAACCCTGATTGGTACAAATCATAATAGAAAGAACTGGGTGGAAATTGCTGAAGGGCCCGATCTTGCTCTAATTGAAGTCAATGGAAAAAATTCCATTGATTTCAATGGTGTAGAATTGAACCACAAAGGAGGCAGTTGGGGGAGGGATACCGCTGGGATAGGTTTACAGAAGGACAAGTGGCATTTGGGATTTCAGAAACCTTGCAGAGCCAGAATGAAGTGACATACACAGAAGCAAAGACAGAGGGGTGGTTGGTGAAGCTATTAACAGCTGGGAGGTCCAGATATGTGAGCCACACTCAACAAAGTGAACATGTACAAGCACCGGGGCCAGAGTTTATTGTTTCCTGGATACTTTAAACAGGATCATTACATGCTGAAATAGATGAGTATTGCTAGAGTTATGAAGGCAAAATTGTCCTGTTAGATTGCACCTGGGGAAATCTGGGTTTTGTTTTATCTGTTGGTTTTATGGTTACTGTATATTTTGTTCCTGTCCTCTTTATAAAGTGCTGCTGATTTTTTTATATTGTTCCTTATTCATTTGATGCCAGGGCCTTATTATATCCCGTTGTTGTTTTTAGGCTACTCTTGTGGAGTATGAAATATAATTAAAAGGCCACATTTTCAAAGGATCCTCCTCTATTCAGGCGTGTAGAAGTTTTCATGCAAATAGCAGCATGTGCATGTTTCAGGTAACAGCAGATGCATGCACAGGTGATAGATTCAGACTTGCAGTGCTCAGAAAGTGTGCATACAGATATTTGCATGGATTTAAATAGAGGCCACTTTTTGAAAACGTGTCAAAAAATATCAGTAAGTTAGGCCACCTTATAACTAGGTTACATTTAAATAGCTACATAAGTGGGATCAGGGAGATCTACTTTGTCCTGAGCTGTTACAATTGAAAAGTGCTGGGTCACTTTAATAATTTCAAACCCTATAAAGAACCCCTTGTTATGGCAGGAGTCTTGTAGGTGATGTATGTGATGATGAATATGCCAGAAAAATTCCAAGATATCGTGTGTAATTGAGCAAAACCCCAGGTTTAATGGAATTGAAAAGTACTTGTGTCACAGATGTAGGCAATTACTGTTCATAAAGGGGCACCCGCAACTTGAAAATCATTTCAATCAGAAAATCCTGCATCTACTATTGTTACAATTAGCCACGGAGGTTGCTGTCACTGAAAGGGATTAATGAAAAAATAACATTTTCATCTCTTGTTTTCATTTGTTTGCTGTGTGCATTTGGCAGGTCTCTGTGTAATAGTCCTTGTGTGATGGTGCCTGCCCTTCCCTATGCTACTGAAGAATGTGCTGATCAGTACTGTGGTAGCAGAACTGAAACTGAAAGGAGCAGGCAGGACTATGCACAAAGAGAAAGGGATGTAGACCTGCCCTTTGTACCCTGCAGGACCTGTGGTCACAGGCCCTTCCTGATTTGGGGGGAACCAAGGAATATAAAAAGTAATCTCTTGTAAATTGAACCAATGTTGTCTGACTGCTAGAGTTGGAATCTTGATACTAATTTTTCCTAATGATTGTAAGTTATTTACAGTCACCTGGCTGGCCTTTGAGGACTGACAAATCACAGCCAGAAGCCCCCTCGAGGTTTGAAACCTGTTCAGTCTCAGTCATCTGGTGAGAGTTGAATTCTAGGCATGGAAAAAACAAGCTTAAGGAGGCAGAATTTTATTGTGTACCTGGGATTTTGTCCCTTAGATTCACTGGGGACATTGGGGTTTGTCCTTTGTTTCACCTTTTCATCCATCCCTCCCTCCCTCCTTTCTCTTCGTCTCTTGCTTCTTTTATCCTTTCTTCTATTCCCCTCCCAAAACCAGGAGAGGGTTGTGTGTGTGTATGTGTGTGTGTGTGTGTGTGTTGCGGGGCAGTGATCCCCACCAGTGACCTGGGCCATCCTTTGGGCTCTCTGGTGAGAACTCTCAGCCTCCCATCCTCAGTTTCTACCCTGATTGGCTGAGCAGGGGGTTATTGCCAGAGAGGAGACTCAGGTCTTGTTGTTCTTTTTTAAGACCAAGTAAATAAGTCATAAGCAGTTGTATGTTTGATGAATTTTGCTGCTTCTCTGCACTAATTGTCTCTGAGCAGTTCATGATTCTCTCTAACATTCCAGTTCTCCTAAAATACTGGCTGAATACTTACTGTGCACTGTTGCTGGTCTGGAGCTCATCTGAGAGCACTTTACTCAGATCATTCAATGTAGGAAATTTAAGATCCGATGCTTAGTTTGAAAATCAGGGCTCTTGGGTCTTATTCCCAACTCTGCCACTGATTATGCGACCTAAGACAAGTCAATTATCCTTTCTCATCCTTATCTTCTCCCTCTTTCAAGTAGGGATAATAATGATCCGCTCCTACCTACCTCACGGTGGGTGGAGATAGGGCCAACTCTAGGTTTTTTGCTGTCCCAAGCAAAAAAAAAAAAAATTGGCTGCCCCCACCCCAGCCCTGGGCTCCTCCCTGAATCTCCCTGCTGCCCCAGCCCTGGGCTCTGCCCCACACACCCGCACTCCATGCCATCCCAGCCCTGGGCTCTCCCCCACACACCCGCACCCCATGCCATCCCAGCCCTGGGCTCTCCCCCACACACACCAGCACCCTCTGCCACCCCAGCCTTGGGATCTTCCCCACACAGGCACCCCGTGCTGCCCCAGCTCTGGGCTCCCCCGGCCCACTTGCACCCTCCTTCCACCCCAGCCCTGGGTCACTGGTAACTTGCTCCCAGAGTGGGTCATTCAGCAGGAATTTTGGATGTGCACAGAACACAGACAGGATTGGTTCCCATATGCTTACAGAACTGCAGTAACATGGAAAATTTCCAGCTTGTGTGATTAAAGGATATCTGGATGCATATTATAAGACTGTCCTACAGAAATGAGGAAACGTTGAGGTGCCTTTATTATTCTTATGTTCCATTCTTTGTTTCTATGGGCAATTTGCCAATGCAATATCACTGTTATCCTTTTAAACAAATAAAACTATAAAACAAACAAACAAAGGCAATGGCTGTTGAAAATAGCAATTCCAGTCCTAAAAACCACTGGGAAGCATTTCTTGCTCTAGTTTATCCAACTTTTTCTACAGCAAATTACAGTGAATCAGTATATTTGATTTGGGAGAAATGAAGTAACAGCTGCCCAAATTGAGCTTCAGCACTCCTGAATTTTGAGGGTGTTCAAATCTGGAAGGCAGGTGCTAGATTCCCTTTCTGAATATTAGCTAAATCTGGAAAGGAAAAGTGAATTTCTGCTTCGATGGCTCAGAAGTGGAAATCCTCTACGTGCCTGGTACTGTATCTAAAGCTGCCCAGGTCCAGTAGAGCCTCTCCTCCTTACTCTTAAATTCTAGTGGGATCCACGTACCTCCTTGCTAGGATTCAGATAAAGAGGGAACTGTCCATTTAGTCCACCCAATTCCTTCCTTGGGGGCTGCAAGGTGAGGTCACACCAGTATCTCTAATCCAGTCTGGGGATGTCTTCTGAAGGGGATATCTAGGGCAAAGCCTTCTACAACTTGGGCACACTCGTTCCCCATTCACAGTGCCACCCCGCTCTAGCAGTGAGCTCTCCATTGACAGCAAGCTGCAGCTTGAGGTTTCAGCTACCGTACTCCCTCCCCCTCCCTTTCCTGTTGATAGCGGCCAAGGGAATGCTGAGAAATGTAGTTTTTTTCCTGCTCCAGAGCTGGCTCTATAGGCAGGGAGCTAACCAAGGAACTACAGCTCCCAGGGCCCCCTGTTGGTTCTCAGCTCCCAGGCTGGATCCCTGCTGGCTGCCGCCCCTGCAAATGGGCTGCTCCAAGCACCTGCTTGCTTTGCTGGTGCCTAGAGTCGCCCCTGCCTCCACCCATCCTGCACTCCCACCCTGTGCCCCAGCCTGGAGCCTGCACCCAGCACCCAAACTCCATTCCAGAGCCCAACCTCTCAACCATCCCACACTCCAAACCCCTGCCCCAACCCAGGGCCTGCACCCCAGACCTCCTCGCCCGACCCAAACTCCCTTGCAGAGCCTGAGGCAGGTGAGGGGCAGACTTCGTCGGGGGGGGAGGGCTCTGTGCAGTAATATAGTGACTCCTTGGGTCTTTGAATGAGGCTTTATACTTGGGGTGGGGGGTGAGGAGGCAAGCAGTGAGTCGGTGGATGGAGAGGGGCAAATCTCCCAGATTCAAAATCTGTGACTGTGTCTGTTGGTCCTTCTAGCTGCTTTTCTCTGGGCTGGGGGTTGTTCCCACAGGAAGGTGTTTGCTTCTTATCCCCGAGGCCATCAGTATGTCTGCTCTTCTCTAGTCAGCCCACTTGCCAAGCTTGATTGTCCTTGGTTGGGCTGCCAGCCCCCCTCCAAGGATTGCAGCTGTCTGGAGGTACTGCCCTCCACGCCTTGCTCAGTCACACCTCATTCATGCAACAGGGCAGTTGATTACCAAGTGGGGGGGAGATCTTATTCTACTTCTAGCAAAAAGACACTTTTCTTTTACCGTAATTACACTACCTTAGGGGCCCGCTATAACATATTACCAAGGTTCAATACAAAGTCATATACAAGTTATACAAAAATGCATAATGCAGAGATTTATCTACAACCGCATTGATTGACTGCATTGATTGACTGTGCAGTAATATAGTGACCCCTGGTCTTTGAATGAGGCTTCATACTTGCCTCATTAATGCAGAGAAGCAGCAAAATCCATCAAACATATAAGTGGTTATGACTTATTTACTTGGTCTTAAAAGAGAACAAAAAGGCCTTGAGTCTCCTCCCTGTCATTAACCCCCTGCACTGTACAAAGACTGAATGGCCCATCCCAGTTGTGGATGTACTGCAGAGACTTGATTTGAACCTGCAGTTTATTCCATCACTGCTACAAGCCTGAACCAAGAACTTTGCCAAAGTACAAGTTTTGCCCAGGGCACCATTTCCCCTAACGCTGATTTTCATATTAACCATCAGATCTTGAATTTCATACATTGAATGACCTCAATAAAGTGCTCTCAGATGAGCTCCAGACCAACAAGTATGCACAGTAAGTATTCAGCTAGTGTTTTAGGAGAACTGCAATGTTAGAGAGAATCATGAACTGCTCAGAGACAATTAATGCAGAGAAGCAGCAAAATCCATCAAACATATAAGTGGTTATGACTTATTTACTTGGACTTAAAAGAGAACAAAAAGGCCTTGAGTCTCCTCCCTGTCATTAACCCCCTGCTCAGACAATCAGGATATAGACTGAGGATGGGAGGCTGAGGGTCTCACCAGAGAGCTCAAAGGATGGCCCAGGTCACTGGCGGGGATCACTGCCCCAGCACTACTGCAGCTCCACAGTTTGGGGTGGACCTCCCACAGTGAGAGCTGCCGAGCACTCCCCCACAAAACACACACACACACACACACACACCCTCTCCTGGTGTTAGGGGAACTGGAGAAAGGAGAAAAGAAGCAAGAGAGGAAGAGAAATGAGGGATGGATGGAGGAAAAGGTGAAACAAAAAGGACAAACCCGAATGTCCTCAGTGATTCTAAGGGACAAGATCCCAGGTTTGGAATAAAATTCTGCCTCCTTAAGATCATGTTTTCCATGAATTCAACTGTCACCAGATGGATCAGACTGAACAGTTTCAAACCTCGAGGAGATTCTTACCTTCTAAACAGGGTCGGCTGTTTTCAAGTAAAATCACTAAAGGGAAGGAGAAAACTCGAAAGAGGTTCCTCCTGGCGCTCAGGTACGTGAACCACAATACTCCCCCAGTCCTCAAAGAGAGACCTGGAGAAGGAGACTTGCTGAAGCAAAGCCACAGGGTCTCTGAGGTTTCCCTGGCCCCTCGCCCCTGTCCTGCCTGGCTGATGTCAGCATCTCTCTGTGAGGTCACCACCTCCCCACCACCTTTGGCCAATAGTCTGAGGTCCTGCCAAAGGCCTTTGTGATGTCACTGCCACACCCTCCGTTGCTGGGCTAATGTCCTGCCCCTGGCCAGGCACTTTGGAGGTTTGAGCTACTCCCTGTGGATCACCCCACTCAAGGAGCATTCGTTCTAGGAAGCAAGCCGGCTAGACAGGAAAACGTCAGACGCTGCTGCTCCCAATGCTACATTCAGTTCTAAATAAATTAGTCCACTTTATTGCCAGAAGAGACCATTAGAGCATCTAATCTGACCCCTGCATATCACAGGCCTCCTGTATTACACACTAGCTACTTTTGGGGTAAACACATTCCAGAAAGGCATCCAGTCATCATGAAATGACGTCACGAGACGGAGAATCCACCACTTTCCTTGGTAGCTTGTTCCTGTGGTGAATCATCCTCGCTGTTGAATATTTGTGCCTTAATTGTAATATGAATTTGTCTCTTTTCACCTTAGGACCCGGCGAGGTGGGAGTGTGCCAGACCTTGGGCTGCAGCCCAAGCCGGAACTTCTACATGACAATTAAACAGCCCCACAGCCTGAGCCGTGTGGGCCCAAGTCAGTGGTACGGGCCAGCCACCGGTGTGTAACAAGTTTGCGTGGAGAATTTGCGGCAATACTGGGAACTGAACCCAGATTGTTTCAATTCTTGCCTCCCCCCTTAACCGCAAGCCCAGCGTGTGTGTGTACAGCGTTGTTTTGGTCTGTGTTTGCCTTGCATTGGCTTCCAACGGAGGCTGTGGAATTTCCTTCATTGGAGGTTTTTAAGACCAGGTTAGAGATACGCCAGTCTGCGAATGTCTAGGGATACTTGGTCCTGCCTCAGCACAGCGGGCTGGAGTAGATGACTTCTCAAGATCCCTTCCAGGCCTACATTGAAATAATTCTCTTTTTTGCTGCGTCATGTTCTACGCTGAGCTGTTTTGCATGGTGCCATTTGGAACTGTGATCGCACCATGTTGTGTAGCAGATTTATGGTGAATTGTTTTGCCTCAGCTTGTTTTCCATTGTGTACTTTTGTCCTAGGATGTCATAGTTCGCATCGTGTTGCTTTCTTTTCCTTTGTATTGTCATTTTATGCTGTGGAGTGTAGGTTGTGTTTTTTTTCCCCCTGAATTTGCCTGACATTATGTTGTGGTGAGTTTTATTCTGTATGTTGTGTTTTTATATGTATATATTGCATAGCATCCTAGAAATGTAGGGCTAGATAGGACCTCAAGATGTCATCAAGTCCAGCTTTCTCTGCTGAGGCAGGAACAAGTATATGTAGATTATCTCTGACAGAGCTTTGTCCTATTTGTTCTTTAAAACTTCCAGGGAAAGAGACTCCCCAGCCCCCTTGTAAGACTGTTCCAGAGCTGAACTGCCTTAGCTCTGGGGACACCCACACAGATTTTAGTGGTGAGCAGCTCTGGAGAGAGAGGAGACCCGAGTGAGTGGGCAGTTTGATAAAGAGACTAAAGTTGGGAGGAGAAACATTGACGTGTCCAAGGTCACCCAGGCTGTCTGTGACTGAGCTAGAAATAGGTTCTAGTGCCACCGTACTGCTGTTTCTGAAGGTCTCTGCCACACTGCTGTTTTAGGCACTGGTGCAAACCCTTAGTGTAGACAGAATTTACACTAGTGCACTCTGGCACTGGTGCACCATGTCCCAGTTTGAAGGTTTGGGGTGGGGAGAGGGGCTGTGACCTCCCTGAGGCCTGAGGCTCACTGAACAGTGCAGATGGTAACGGAGGGGCAGCACTGAGTGCTGGAGGTATGAGCCAGGAGCACAGCCCCACAGGACTGGACACTGAATTCTCCTGACCCAGGGGACACACCCCCAGCGAGGTGGTTTGTCCATGGATGTGCAGGCTGTCTTGGCAGAGCAGCTCATTTGCAATCTCTGCACAGCTCTTCCTACAGTGTGCACTGGGGACCTTTCCAAGCTGCGAGTGACGGGGCTCGGGAGTTAACAGGATCTGTTCCTGGCTCTGTCATGGACCTGTTTAGTGACCTTGGGGAAGTCACAGCTCCTCTCTCTGTAACACTGTCTTCAGTGACTCGAGAGCACTAGCACCAGCCTCAGGCAGACTGGTGAGAAGCAGGGCACAAACCCCAAATTGGGTGTGAGGTCTGTATGGAGATTTCACCAACCAAGTATCCAGTGTAAACGCTTCAGGCATTGTAACAGCATTAACATGGAATCACAGACAGTCCTCTTGGGTGATCCCATATATCTCACCACGCAGGTGAGCTCACCTTTGTGACAGGTGGTCCCTTACTCCAGGGGTTCCCAACCTTTTTCTTTCTGAGCCTCCCCACCCCCCACCCCCACACACGCTATAAAAACTCCACTGCCCATGTGGGCCACAATAACTGGTTTTCTGCATATAAAATCCAGGGCTGGCGTTAGGGGTAGCAAGCAGGGCAACTGCCTGCGGCCCCATGCCACAGGGGCCCCCGCAAAGCTACATTGCTTAGGCTTTGGCTTCAGCCCTGGTGATGGGGCTCAGGGCCCTGGACTTCAGCCCCATGCGCTGGGACTTCAGCTTTCTGCCCTGGGACTCAGTGAGTCTAATGCCAGCTTTGCTTGGCAGCCCCCTGAAAGCTGCTCACGTCCCCCCAGGGGGGCCCTGGTTGAGAACCACTGCCTTACAGCACGAATCACAGCAATGTTCAAGTTACTGCCAGTCCCAAAGGACCCGTCACTTCCTTAGGTCAATTAAATCTTAGATCTTCCAACAAAGACACTTGTAGCCAGTCCTGTCATAACCTGTATTAAGACTTATTTAAAAGGAAACGAGAGTTGTTAACAAAGTTAAAGCAGGTAATCCTATAGATGCAGATGAGTTGCAGTCTTAAATTTCAAAGGTAATAGAAGCTTCTGTAATAAGCAAGCTCTACATATTCTTTAGGACTAACCCAGGCTAAGCAGCTGGGGATCTCTTGCTTATGCCTAGAAACTTCCCCCCCCCCAGAGTCCAGGCAGCATACAGACAATCAGTTCCTTCTCTATGGGGTTTTTCATCCCCTTCCTACCATGTGCTCTGAGCAGCAAACTCAGCTAATGGGAAGTGAAGAGCACAACAACAGTCTCGTGTCTTCTTTAACATCCCATAATAGTCTCTCTGGTGTTGATGGACCTTTCCTGCCAGGCATTCTGTTGCCAATCAGCACTTCACATAGGTAAAGTCTCTCTCCTGTCTGGTGATTTACAGAGCCACAGAGGCTCACAATGCAACTAGTCAGATGTTAACTCAGGCAGCAACTTACAAGCATTCAATAAAGTCTAAACACAAAACACATTCTTATGTTCACAGTCTGTATGAGGAGTATCTACTCATTTGGACTCACTGGGGAGCCACAGAAAGAAACAAGGTGTGCTGAGGCAAGAAGGCCCAGTCTCAGAGCCCCAGGGTCACTCTTCCCAAAAGCTAAAACTAGGCCCAGCCCATGAAAGGGCACTCCCAGGAGAGACTGTGTAAAGGCTGGAGCATCAAATAACTTAGTTAATCTGAGAGAGCTGCCTTGGGGACAATGACAGGAGAAACCCCAGAGTGACTTCTTTGATTCTGCTCATCTCTGGCCTTTGGTTCATAGAATCACAGAACTGGAAGGGACCTTGAGAGGTAGCTAGTCCAGTCCCCTGCACTCAAGGCAGGATGAAGTATTATCTAGACCAGGAGTGGCCAACCTGAGCCTGAGAAAGAGCCAGAATTTACCAATATACATTGCTAAAGAATCATCAGCTCCCACCCCCTGCTCCCAGTGCCTCCCACCCATGGGAAGCCACACTAATCAGCACCCCCCCTCCTCGCACTCCCGATCAGCTGCTCATGCTATGCAAGACACTCGGTGGGGGGGATGGGGGGATGGAGCGTGGGCACTGCAGGCTCAGGGAAGGGGTGGAGTGGGGGCAGGGCCTGTAGCTGAGTAGTGAGCACACCCAGCACATTGGAAAGTTGGTGCCTGTAGCACCAGCCCCGGAGTTGGTGCCTGTACAATGAGCCGCGTATTAAATTCTAAAGAGCCACATGTTGGCCACCCCTGATCTAGACCATCCCTAAGAGGTATTTGTCCAGCCTGCTCTTAAAAATCCCCAATGATGGAGATTCCACAACCTCCCTAGGCAATTTATTCCAGTGCTTAACCACCCTGACAGGGAGTTTTTCCTAATGTCCAACCTAAACCTTTCTTGCTGCAATTTAAGCCCATTGCTTCTTGTCCTGTCCTCAGAGGTTAAGAACAATGTTTCTCCTTCCTCCTTGAAATGAACTTTTATGTACTTGAAAGCTGATCATATCTTCTCCTGACTAAACAAACACAATTTTTTCAGTCTTCCCTCATAGGTGATGTTTTCTAGACCTTTAATCATTTTTATTGCTCTTCTCTGGACTTTCTCCAATTTTTCCACATCTTTCCTGAAATGTGGCACCCAGAACTGGACACATTACTCCAGTTGAGGCCTAATCAGTGCAGAGTAGAGCGGAAGAGTTACTTTTCATGTCTTGCTTACAATACTCCTGCTAATACATCTCAGGATTATACTTGGGTTTTTTGCAACAGTGTAACACTGTTGACTCATATTTAGCTTGTGATCCACTGTGACTCCCAGATCCGTTTCTGCTGTGCTCCTTCCTAGGCAGTCATTTCCTGTCTTGTATGTGTGCAACTGATTGTTCCTTCCTAAGTGGAGTACTTTGGATTTGTCCTCATTGAATTTCATCCTATATTCTCCAGTTTGTCCAGATCAATTTGAATTGTAATTCTAGCCTCCAAAGCACTTGCAGCCCCTCCCAGCTTGGTATCATTTACAAACTGTATAAGTGTAACAGAGAGATTCTGCTACTGGGAGGGTTTCACTATGTCTAGGTGGGTTACACCCTGGTGGGAGGGGGCTAGGCCTGTACTGGAATAAGGTCTTTTTGTGCTACACAGTGTGGCAGAACCTAGAATGTCCATTACCAGGGAAAAATGCTGGGGGGAATTGACATGTGGAAAGGACAGAAACCCTGTCTGAATTCTCTCACATTGCCCTTCTTGCCCTGGCAGGCTACAGAATAATGTCCACCTTTCACCCTAAATCATCCCCTCCTCCCAGCAGGAAGGAAACGGCTGCAATGGAGCTGGCTCAGGTAAGGGATTATCAGGGAGCTGGTGGTGGGTTCTGCTTGGAGGGAGAGGAGAAGTAAATGTATAGGAGGGCGGGAGCTGCTAGAGGTAGTGGGAGGCAGGAACTGTCTAGGGTGTGGAATGGGAGGGGAAAGGATGTGACAAACCTGCTGAGACTTGTGTACTCTAGGGTGTGATGGGCTGTCACCCCGGGGGTGCAGTCTGGGGGGCTTCTGGGAAACACTGTCCCTCTAACCCTCAAACTGGGTTGGCCCTTCTCACACTGCCAGCCTCTCCAGGCCCTGTTATTACCCAACAGGACAGCAGGTGGCACCACGCATCCAACTAAGCTACCTGAGTGCTTTACCTAAGCCACTCAAAGACAGATAGAAGACAAAAGCCAATTTCCCAGCCATAAGTTGTAGCAAACAGATCAAAGCAGATTACTTAACATATAACCAAAAACTCAAACTAAGCTTAACATACTATCTGGATAGAATTTGAATTAGCAGTTTCTCACCCTGACTGATGATACAAGCAGTCCACCAAGTTTCCATACACAAGCTAAAAATCCCTTTACCCTGGGACCAGCAGTTCCCCCAGTTCAGTCTTTCTTCCTCAGGTGTTTCCAGGAGTTCTCTTGTGTGGGGAATGAGGCCAAGAAATGATGTCACACTCCACCTTATGTAGCTTTTCCATATTGCGGGATCCATTTGTTCCAAACTTGTTTCCCAGTCCAGTTTGTGGAAAAATACAGGTACAAAAATGGAGTTCGTTGTCATGTGGTCTGCTCACATGCCCTTGCATGCCCTACTGAGTCATAGTAGCCATGGCTCATAGGCTAGCTGAAAAATTCACAAGAGGGCTAAGCTCTTCCACGGTCCATTGTCTTTCTTGATGAGCCATGAACACTGTCTGGCTTCTTTGTTGTACCTGAAAGGCTTGTTGTGAGTGTTACCCAGAGTAAACACATTTGAAATACAGATACAGAGTCAATATCCATAACTTCAGTTACGAACATGATACATGCACACAAATAGGACAGTCATATTCAGCAAATCATATCTTTTCCAATGACACTGAACATGACGCATCTTGCACAAAATGCAACATAATTATGTTCTAATCATTTTATAATCATACCACTATGCTGAATGTGTGGTGTAGTGTCAGGGCCTAATTTCAAGGCACAGGAGTTGGGAATGGAACTTCCACTCTTTGTGGAACAGGAAATAACCCTCCAGCCAGGGCTGGGAAAACTTCCCGGACTCCCAGTGCTGGAGCCTGAATCTTCTGACACTTCATTAGTTACCACGAACCCCAATCTTTGTGGCAACTGCAAACTTTATCAATGATGATTTTATATTCTCTTCCAGGTCATTGATAAGAATGTTAAATAGCACAGGGCCAAGAACCAATCCTTGTGGGAACCCCCTAGAAAGAAATCTACTCAAGCATGGTTTCCCATTTACAATCATAGTTTTTAATCTGTTTAATGTATGCTGTGTTTATTTTGTATCTTTCTAGTTTTCTAGTCAAAATATTGTGCTGAACCAAGTCATATGCCTTACAGAAGTCTAGGTAATGTTTTCACCTCTCAGCTCATCAAAACTATTAGCTGCAACCAAACTTTTGATCTCACCCAATAAGGATATCCAGTTAGTTTGATTGGATCTGTTGTCTCTGAACCTTTGTTAATTGGTACTAATTATATTACCCTCCTTTACCTCTTTATTAATTAAATCCATATTCGCTGCTCTATTATCTTGCCCAGTATCGGACTAACACTCTTGTAATTAGCTGGGTCATCTCTTTTACACTTTTTAAATATTGGCACAGCATTAGCTTTATTCCATTCTTCTGGAATTTCCCCATTGGTCCAAGTCCTAATTAAAATCAACATTAACAGTCCTCCACCGTTCTTTCAAAACTCTTAATACACGTTATCTGGACCTGCTTATTTAAACATGTCTAACTGTAAGAGCTGCTCTTAACATCCTCGTGAGTTATTGTTGGGATGGAAAGACTGTCGTTGTCAACGTCTTATACGATTACATCATCTGTTTTTCTCCAACTCCAGGAGTGAAATATTTATTGAACACTTTTACCTCTTCTGTATTATTTTGATAATTCTGCCATTTCCATCTAGTAATTTACCACTACCATTGTTAGGGATTAATTTTGTACTTAATATACTTTTTTAAAACTTCCTTCTTATTTTCATTAAGTGGTCATTGATTCCTGATAGCTTCCCTTACCAATTTTCTACAATTCTGACTTTCTAACTTATATTCTTTACTGTTGACTTCCCCTTTCTTCCATATATTTTCTTTGGAGATTCCTACCAGGGAGCCACCAGCAGGGTCCAGAGACAGCCCCATCTCCTATATCAAGCCCTGGCTAGTAGCTATGTGATAAATGTGATGACTCTGCCTCTCTCTGTCAGCTGGGAGACACAAAGGTTCTCTCTTTCCACCCTCTGATGCCTCCTGGCTGCTCTAAGCAAGGTGGGGTGGGACTCTGTTAACATGTGCCTCCTGGAGCTCCCATTTACCTGGTGCTGCTGTTCCGTGAATAGTGGGGTTGTGAGTGGGGCAGCAGGTACTGAGTGTTGGACTCTTGCTCTTTCAGGGGCCGGTGACCTTCGAGGAGGTGGCTGTGTATTTCACCAGGGAAGAGTGGGTTCTGCTGGACCCCACTCAGAGAGCCCTCTACAGGGATGTCATGCAGGAGAACTATGAGACGGTGGTCTTGCTGGGTAAGGAGTCCTGTCGCCTGGGTTATTAGAAGCTTTGGGGTCTCTAAAGAACCTGAGTAGTAATAACTGTATACCTTTATTCATCATACAAGTTTTGCAGGTTTTCTTGCCCCCCTTTTTTTGCCTTATCTCCCACACGCTAGTATCATTTTTGGACATGTGCCTTTTTGGTGCCGTCAGTCATTTTAAAATTGGATTTAATATATCCTTATTGGCTATATTAATCACTGTAGCTTTCATGCCTTTTCCTCATTTTAAGAGGAAAATATGCCTCCTGTAGAATTCAAAATTGAGTAAATATGTGTATGACTCATGCATGGTTTGTGTGACAGTGAGATGAGCTCTTTTAGGAGCGTGTAATGTTGCCATTCAGGATCCCATGGGTGAAGGGATAAGAGAGCCATGGGAGGGGCGGAGAAGAGGGGGGAGTAGATAATTCTGGGGTGCCAGGACATGGGGAGGGTGTGTGCAGGGTTAGAGCTAAGAAGCAGCAGGGAGGTAGGAGGTAGTGAGAGATGAGGAGAAAATACAAGAAGCTCCCAAGGTGCCGGGAAGTGGTGCCGGCTGAGAGTAATGGGAAGAAGGGGAGGGGAGTGTGGAGGAAGGGCACCCGGGAAGTGGGCTGGGTGGGTCATTGGGAGGGAGGAGAGGTTTGAAAATCTAGAGGTGTGGGGGATCCCAGACCTTTAACCCTCAATCCCCACTGAAGCCTTATTGCTTTAGAGCCTACACTCCAGTTTTATTTCTGTTCAGTTTCACTTCTTTTTACATTTTTCCCCCCAAATATCATTATTTTAACATTTGACCTCCCTCTCCCACTCATAACCCCTCTCCCCATATAACCTCCCCATGTCTATGCTCAGTGACCCTGGCCACTGATCCTGAGTCCTTGCTGCATTCCTCCCTGTGACGATGCGGTTCTGGAGGGACCCAACTGAGAGTGTCAAATCAGGACCAGTTGCTCAAACAGGGCAGTCACAGCCCTAGGCTGGGGTTTTTCCACCTCTAAGGCAAACCAAACCAGCCAGACAAAGAGGACTTTGGTTTCACCCCACTGGCTAACCACAAGTCACACAAGCAATTCCCTTAGACACTCCAGTCTCCCAGTATCACCACCAGTGCCACTCGTCCTGGGGATGAATGGTTATGAAAACCAACACCCCAATAAAAGAAAACGGTTCTCTCGATCCCAAAGGACCAAGCCCCAGACCCAGGTCAATATACACATCAGATCTTACCCACAAATCACACTGTTGCCAATCCTTTAGAATCTAAAATCTAAAGGTTTATTCATAAAGGAAAAAGGTAGAGATGAGAGCTAGAATTGGTTAAATGGAATCAATTACATTCAGTAATGGCAAAGTTCTTAGTTCAGGCTTGTAGCAGTGATGGCATAAACTGCAGGTTCAAATCAAGTCTCTGGAGTACATCCCCCGCTGGGATGGGTCATCAGTCCTTTGTGCAGAGCTTCAGTTTGTAGCAAAGTCCTCCAGAGGTAAGAAGCAGGATTGTAGACCAGATGGAGATGAGGCATCAGCCTTAGATAGGCTTTTCCAGGTGTAAGAACCTCTTTGTCCTTACTGTGGAAAATTACAGCAAAATGGAGTCTGGAGTCACATGGGCCAGTCCTGCATACTTTGCTGAGTCACAAGGCGTGTCTGCCTTCTCTCCATGGGTCAATTGTGTAGCTGATGGTCCTTAATGGGCCATCAAGCAAGCTGGGCAGAGCTAACACCAACTTGTCTGGGATGTTTCCCAGAAGCACAGCACCAACTTGAAATACAGACAGTATAGAGCCAATATACATAACTTCAACTAAAAATGACACATGCACACAGACAGCATAATCATAACCAGCCACCCATAACCTGGTCTTAGACACCTTATATGACCCCCTTTACCTAAGATTTGGTGCCACTACAGGACCTTGGTTGCAAACCATGTTCTATATGGTCCCAGTTTATACCAATAACGTCACACTCCCTCCCATAGCAGGGCCGCTACCCAGACACAAATGGGCACTTTGTTGATGATGTCACTGGGTGGTTGTGTAGCCCGTACAATTGTTACACCTATAAGATTACATATTCCGAAGCCCTTCACACCACTCTGGCTTATCTCTATACACCCATACAGTCTGTTCCCCAGTGTTCCCTTCCCAGCTCTGATGCTGCAGAGCATTTACCCCCGTCCTCCTTCCCAGCCTTGCCTGTGTCCCTGTTCCTGTTCCCCACCCTTAATAAACATGATTCCAATTTCCCTTCCCTCCTGTTTGACCCCAGTTTATATAGTCATATTCTCAGCTACACCTAGCACGATTGATTGTACAGAAGAGAGAAACAATTAGAGAACCAAACAGATAAACAACAGAAAAGTCAGGGCCATAAAGATAGAACAATACAGAAATGAGAGTTTCGCAGTCAGAGCCATTGATAAGTGATTTCTTGCCAGACAGGATGCTGTCAAACTAAGTTTCTTTTATCCATCTTAAGATCTGTTTCTTTATCTGGTGGTGATGGGCATCATACAGACAGGATCGTCTTCCTAACAGCCTAATAGCACCTTATTTCAGTGTGACTGGTTTGGGATGAGAGGATGTGACCCTTCACTTCCCAGCTAATGGCTGCCCCTGCTGCTTAGCCAAAGTCCTTAGCCTAAGAAAAAGGCCTCAGCCTATCCTAGTGAGAGAAGACCCATACACAGGCAGACTGAGATTTTAAAGTGCTCTCAGATGAGCTCCAGACCAACAAGTATGCACAGTAATTATTCAGCCAGTATTTTAGGAGAACTGCAATGTTAGATTTCAGAGTAGCAGCCGTGTTAGTCTGTATCCGCAAAAAAAACAGGAGTACTTGTGGCACCTTAAAGACTAACAAATTTATTTAAGCATGAGCTTTCGTGAAGTGAGCTGTAGCTCACGAAAGCTCATGCTTAAATAAATTTGTTAGTCTTTAAGGTGCCACAAGTACTCCTGTTTTTTTTGCAATGTTAGAGAGAATCATGAACTGCTCAGAGACAATTAATGCAGAGAAGCAGCAAAATCCATCAAACATATAAGTGGTTATGACTTATTTACTTGGTCTTCAAAGAGAACAAAAAGGCCTTGAGTCTCCTCCCTGTCATTAACCTCCTGCTCAGCCAATCAGGGTAGAGACTGAGGACGGGAGGCTGAGGGGTCTCACCAGAAAGCTCAAAGGATGGCCCAGGTCACTGGCGGGGATCACTGCCCCAGCACTACTGCAGCCCCTCAGTTTGGGGTGGACCTCCCACAGTGAGAGCTGCCGAGCACTCCCCCGCAACACACACACACACACACACACACACACACCCTCTCCTGGTGGGGTCGGGCAGGGCAGCGTCTGTGGTTTACATTCTGCATTGCCTGGTGCTGAGCCATTGCACAATCCCCAGTCACGCCGCACAGCACACCTCAAGAGGCGGTGGGGGGGCCAAGCAGATGATCCAGAACGAAGGGGGAGAGGAAATGTGGCTGGGGGGAGGAAAGGTCTTGGGCTGCACTGGGGGAGTGCAGAGCAGGGGTGACCCCAGAAACCTGCAGCACCCCGAGGCTTCGCCGCGCCCCGCCCCGCCCGGCGCTGCGGCCGTTGGGATTCGAATCCCGCCGCGGCCAGGGCGGCCCCAGCCCCGGGAGCCGCGGAGGGGGTGCGCGGCTCAGTCCCGCGGGCGGCACCAGTGGGACTCCGCCCGGCGCTGCTGGGGGCTCAGCGGGGCGCGGGCAGCCGGCGGCCGGGGTGGGGCAGGTCCGAGGAGCGCTGAGGCGGGACGGTGAGTGGCGGCTCCGCACGGGCTGGGGGCTCAGACCCCCAGTGCCAGGCGTCAGGCCCAGCCCCTGCCGCGCCCCTGCCCCGGGAGCCGGGCTGGGGCGGGGGGGCATAGGGCAGAGGCAGCGCGGAGTGAAAGGGCTTCACCCCCCCCCTGCGGGGCCTGGGGGGCAGCAGCAGGTGGGGCAGGGGCTGAGCTGCTGGGGAGCAGCCCCACGAGCGGCGGCCTGGGGCCGCGGGGCCGGGCAAGGTCCCGTCCCGTGTGCGCAGGGACCGAGGGGCAGAGTCAAGCTGTGCGTTGTCCGGCAGTTCCGGGGCTGCAGCCTCTTCGCGCCCACGGGCACTTCGTGACCCTCAGAGCAGCCCTGGATCTGCCGTGGCCCCTCCCCGAGGCCCTGCCCTGCTCACGCCGGCCCCCTCCCTCCCCCACCCTCACTCACTGTCACCAGGCGGGGGGGGGGCAGGCTCTGGGCTGGGTTAACATGGGGGCAAATAAAATCAGGACATGTCCCTGTGGGGAGGGGGTTTCAGTTGTTGCTAAAGGTGGGGGAAGCCCTCAGTCTCTGTCTGATTGTGTGTGTCTCTCTCTCTCCTCAGGAGATTGGCGTTGAGTTTCCTGGGTGAGACGCTGCTGATTCAGAAAAGGATTAGACATTTATATGGACCATATCATCTAAACTTCGCTGGTATACAAAATGTAGAAGGGATATAAATCCTTATGCTTCAGGATATAAGCCTACCACCAACTGATAGGGGTCAGGAAGAAACTTCTCCTATGGGCAGGTTAATCCATAATTGTTTGATATTGTGTTTCTCAGACTTTCCTCTGAGGCAGCTGGGCCTGTGACTTGCCCTGAAAACTAGATCATTGGTGGGCCTTTATATTATGGGGCTGATCATTTTTTGTTTTATGGTAGTGTTTAGATGTGCCAACCAAAATTCAGGGTCCCATTACAAAAACATAGTAAGAGATTGTCCCGTGCCTCAAATACAATCTAAACAAATAGACAAGATAGGCAAACAGTAGGATAAAGTATTATTAACCTCCATTTATAGATGGGGAACTGAGGCAGAGATGAAGGACCAGATTTTCAAAGATATTTAGGTGCTTAAGATGCAAACAGATGCTTAAAGGTGCTTTTGAAAATTGCACCAGCAGATTAGGTGCATAACACCCACTGATTTCAATAGGAGTTAGGCGCCAAACCTAACTTAAGCACGACTGGTCTATTTCCCATTCCAATTTTCACCAAAACCAATACGGTTCTGCTCACTGATGCCTAGAATATTCCTGGAATTTTGGAATTGCTTGGATGTGGTGTTCACAAGTTCATGTTACAAGCAGAGAAATGCTATCAAGTAGAGTGAAGAACTCACATTACCCAGTAAACAAGTTTTCAAATGTTTTCCTCATACAGATCACTTCTTCAGATAAAGAATATTTCTTCTCCCAACCCGCCCTGCCTCACACCTACAGTACCCCACAGCAAGAAGAGAGCTTAGTGACATGAAAAGGTAATTTTAGGACAGGATTAAGGGCATGGGTGCAAACCAAGTGGTTTAAAAGTGGTGGGTGCAGTCAGTCATTACATGATGATGTACACAGTCTGTGACATCACACTCCATTGCCAATGAAACAATAGTGACATCTCGTGCAGAGAAGTGTAAACAAGAAGCAGGCAGCATTATCTTCTGCAGATATAAACAACTTCTTTGTCTGAGTGATTGGCTGAATAAGATATTATATTACGCCCATAACATCACAGGCCATAGGTGGTCAAAACACCTGACTTTATGGTCACCGCTGTGGTGATGGCACTTCCATATCACTGGTACCTGATGGCCATAGATGGTCAGACCTTTTGGGATTTTTCCTTATATGCATATTCAGAGCCACAAGTAACAGGTGACCCATTTCAGGCGAGTAATATAGAGATTGTGTGACACAGCAGCCAGCCTCTGCCTATAAAAAGGCTGGAGCTGCCAGCAGGGCCAGCTTTAGGCCAATTCAACCAATTCCCCTGAATCGGGCCCCGCCCCTAGAGGGCCCTGTGCCCAAGCCCCAGTACAGTGTACTGGCAAGGGCAGTGCGCTGTACCGGGTGGCCCGGCTGTAGGGATATTAAAGAAGGTTTATATTAAACATGGTTTATAAAAGAAATGATTTATTAATTTATTGTTAATTAATACTTTATAATGTAAGGTTTATGTTAGAAGTAAATTTGTGATTCCCAACATTTAGCCTCTAACCTGCAAGCCACCAGCTGTATCTGTGTGAAGCCTGCTCAAAGAGATACTTGGTATAAAACTTGTTAAGCTCAAAGAAATACTTTGTATAAAACTTGTTAAACATTAATTATCTCTAAGTAAGCCAAAACAGTAGCTGTTATAGTGTATAAATAGAGATCCCCACCCTCTGTAAGTTTTCATCTCACTTTATCTTTGCTTGTTAAAAGACAGGAGGGTCACATAAATTGGTAACACCCCTAAAGGTAAAAAGACAGTGAACTAGATGTAATTAAGATAGAGAATGTATGTGAATGCATGCCTAGTTTAAACAATGAATGAATGGTTAGGAAGTTACCAGCCTGAAGAATTCAGTGTCGGCTGAAGAAGGTGTCAAGTGGGATCAACCAGATGACCCCCACTACCTCAAAGGAAGGAAAAACAAGCATCTGACAGAATGGAGCCAGCCACGTGCTGATTGATTTAGCAACAGCAAAATGAAGCAACTCTCATGGACTGACATAGGAATAAATTCCTATCAAACTGGACTCTAAAGACTGAGGACTTTGAGGGCTTGGCTACACTTACAAATTTGCAGTGCTGCAGCAGGGTGTGAAAACACACCCTCTCCAGCGCTGCAAATTGCGGCGCTGCAAAGCGCCAGTGTGGTCAAAGCCCCAGCGCTGGGAGCGCGGCTCCCAGCGCTGTCCGTTATTCCCCACAGGGAGGTGGAGTATGGACAGCGCAGGGAGAGCTTTCTCCCAGCGCTGGTGCTTTGACTACACTTAGCGCTTCAAAGCGCTGCCGCGGCAGCACTACCACAGCAGCGCTTTGAAGTGCTAAGTGTATCCACAGCCTGAGTCTATGGTTCTGCTGCCAGCCTCCAGGAGCATCAAATGCATCTGACACAGACTTGGCTCCATCCTCATGACCAAGATACCTGGCCAGTAACTTGGCATGAGCAATGTCTAGGCTGGTAACTATAACATCTGTACAGAACCTGAATGAATGATTGTGTGAATGAATATATGTGTGTGTGTGTGTGTGTGTGTGTGTGTGTATAAGGAATAAGTAGTGATAGAAATAAGTAGTAAAACAACGTTGTTTACTGTTGTCTTTTGTTTTGTTATGGTATTTACAATAAATGTGGCATCTTTGCCTTATCCTCTTAATTAGATCCTGTTGGTTTTATTATATTGGTATAACACGGCTTCCCCCGGGCGGGGGGTATTTAAAGGGCCTGGGGAGCTCTGGGGAAGTGGTGCAGCTTTGGCGGCTATTTAAAGGGCTGGGGCGGTAGAAGCAGGGGAGCCCTGGGCCCTTTAAATAGCCCCTGAGCCCGGCTGCTGCTGCTACCCTGGTGGGGAGGGAGGAAGAGGGGCAACCACCGTACAGGGTGGGCTGCACCCCCTGTCCGCAGCCAGCCCCTGTCCGCAGCCAGCCCCTGCCTGCACCAGCCCTGCCTGACCGGCCCGTCTCCAGCCAGCCCCGCATTCCCTGCCCTGCCTCCAGCCCCGGTCTCCAGCCAGCCCCGCACTCCCTGCCCTCAGCCAGCCTGTCTCCTGCCCGCCCCTGCCGCACACCCTGTCCTGCCCGCACCAGCCCTGCACCCGTTGCCCTGCCTGCAGCCAGACCCTACCTCCAGTCAGCCCCTGCCCTGCCTCCAGCCAGCCCCATGTCCACTGATGCCCTGCAGTTCCCAGGGCAGTAACCCTGCACACCTGCTTCAGTGAGGGGAGCAGGGAGCAGCTGGGACCCACACATGTGGGTGACCAGACGGCAAGTGTGAAAAATCAGGACAGGGCGTGGGGCGTAATAGGAGCCTATATAAGAAAAAGCCCCAAATATCGGGACTGTCCCTATAAAATGGGGACATCTGGTCACCTTAGCTGGAACATTTTTACAGTTCTTGGTAATAGCAACACAATAGTTACAAAAATTACCATTAGCGATAACAACAAATTCATTGCAAGGGTCCACCAACAATCATTTTTGTCATCATGCCACACCTTTGTCTCAATACCATTGGGGTTTGCGCCTTTTAGGGTTAACCCGTGCATAGGCGGCAGGTTATATACACCTGCGGTGCCCGGGCTCCAGGAATATTCAGGGGCCGGGTGCTCTGCTCCAGCAATATTTGGAGCTGGGTCTCTCCCCCGGCCCTGCCTGGATCGGGCCCCGGCCCTTACCCTGAGCCTCCAAAGCCCCACACCCTCCGCCCCACCCAGATTTCCAAACAGTCACTAAATTGGTATGTAACTAGCTCACAAAACTAGGGAGGGGGGGTTGGGAAAATTCAGGGGGGTGTAGGGAAATCACTGACGGAACCACTGGATTCCCTGACATCTCCAGTTCGCTACCAGGCAGTTCTTGCCATTGGACATCTGAGGTAGGCTATTTTCTGCCATATTTCCTGGCACTGTGATGCCTTCTTATTTGTTAATTCATGAAAGTCAGGTTGGGAGCAGTCTAATGCCTGCAGGGTTTGGCTCACCAGGGCCGCCCGGGGGGAGCAAATGGGGCAATTTGCCCCAGGTCCCGGCCCTGCAGGGCCCCACGAGTTTTCAGGGCCCCTGGGTGGGGTCCTTCACTCCAGGGGCCCTGGAAAACTCTCACGGGGTCCAGTCTTCGGCAGCAATTCGGCGGCGGGGAACTTTCGCCCGGGACCCACCGCCGAAGTGCTGGGCCTTCGCGGCAATTCCCAGTGCCGAAGACCCCAGGCCCCCTGAATCCTCTGGGTGGCCCTGTGGCTCACATGCTGCTCACCAGCAGGACTTCAGTTCTTAAGGATTTGAATGTGTCCATTTGGGGGTTTGTGCTCGAAAGACACAAGATTGGAGGTTGTGGAGCATGCAGTACAATGGAGCAGAGTTCAGATGGGGAGGAGGTGTCTGGCTAGCTGGCAGGGGAGAAAGCTTGTGGGTTTCTCTAAAAGGAGATTTGAAGTTTTAGCTTTACTTCTAGAGGAGCCAATACTTAATAGAGGTGCAAAGTGAAGGGTTGTTTGCACTTGGGGTTCTAGATTGGGACAATCTCTAGTCATTGGACCCATTTCTTTTACTTGGAGGTGGTACTGAGTCTAATACATGACTTTTCTCTCTATCTTTCTTCTGCCAGCAAGCTCAAACCATCTCTGACCGTGGAGGAAAACTGTGAGCTCCTTGGTCAGTGCTTCAAAAGTTTATTTCCCCTTCCTCCCTTGGAGAAGATGAAAGAGGAAGACGGGACAGCAAAGGATGCTCTGCATATACAAGTACGTGACAACAGTTCTCCTCCGGCACCATCCACTGTATTTCTGCCCAGCAGGCACTGGGTGATGGCAGTCACACATGGCCTCTCTGGCAAGGTTATGGTTAGCTTTCCCCAGCCCACACACACAAATGATCTGTGCTGAGCCTCACTCCTTCTTTTCTGGTTTCAGTCACTCTACATGAGGTCCTTGGAAGCCCTTGGCAAGCTAGTGGTTGTTATATCCTTGGGGCAGCCGGTTTAGGAAGCAATCACTTGAGGCCAGAGAGCAGACAGCTTACAAAACTGCCATTTTATTTACAGATATAGAGAGCTCACTCAGCCGGCTGAAACTGGCTGAGCTATCCCCTATTATTCTAACTCAGTTGCCATAGTAACAAAACCATGACAACCAAAAACACAACAGTAGAGACTTTGCTGGAGGAAGAACCAACCGCAGACTGGTTCCAGGAAATGTCTGATGTGAGGAGACCATTGAACCGTGGTGGAGATTGTTTCTTGTGTTACAGCAGGGAAGAGTCAGAGATTTAGGGGGTCAAGCTTCAGTTGTGGAGGAATTTTCAACAATGGAGTGAATTTTAGGAGAAAGCACCCAATTCTTCCTGGGATAAGCGGGCATGTGCCCCACTGAAATCCACGGAAGCTATGCCATTTTATGCCAGGGCTGGATTGGGACCAAGTTCTTACAATGTCGTTGACACTACTTGGAGCGGCAAGAAAATCACCACTGCAGTAGCCAAATCGAAGAAAACCAGTTGAAACTAATCACTTCTTCTAAGAGAAATTCATGAATATTGAGTTAAGCCCTGTGTATGGAAACTCATTCAGAGGAAACTTCCTGTTCCTCAGACATGAACAGAATATTGTGAAGGGCTGAGGGTGGGAGTTTGATGCACGTTCAGTATAAAAATGAAGTTATAAAAGGAGCTGGGCTGGGGACTTCTCTGCTCTTATTCAAATTAATAAAAGACATGCTCCTCTCTGTCATTTTGCCAATCAATGTGGGAGAAGTTGCCCAGGAAATAGACCACAGCAGCAGACATCAAACAGCATGCAATGTGCTAGACAGCTCCCATCAGACAGTCTACAGCAGACATCACATACACGGGCCCAGATTCATCTCTCATGTAACTCCTTTGGCTTCAATCACCAGAGGTGAATCTGGCCCTGGGACTTGTATATCTAAGGGGCTCTTCCATTAGACATGTAATTCCTTTGCTACATGGAGGTCAGATGCTTTGGAGAGGGATTTTAGTGACAATTAAACCTGTTTAAGAGGAACTTTTGGGAGGGATTTTCTGGTACTAACTCTGTCCATTCCCCTGCTCTACCAACAGCTCCTCAGGACATGGTTCAGTTCGGGGAAGGAGTGGGAGAGAGAACGGGCCTTGCAGGCCAGCACCCAGCTGCAGACTGCCTATCAAGAGGTAGTTCATAGCACAGTGAGTATAGCCTTACTCTTCCTTGAGCTGACTTCCCTGCTTACATCAGATCTGACACTCAACGCAAATGCATGAAAAACTCTTCCAGGACAGCAGCTGGGATCTCAAGGTGACTAACATCCCTCTGCTTCCGTGAGTGAGAGGTTTACACAACAATGCTGTGACCACACTGCGGGCAGACTGCAAGAAGTAGAGGGAGACAACCACCAAACTGATGGCTTATTCTATCATTAGATTCACCAAGTCGACAACAAAAGAGCTTCCACCGTAGTTAACAAGATGCCAAACATGGTCCCCTTTTTGGCATTCCAGACCTTGGCTCCCATCTAAACATCTCTGTCTTGCAAGAGGGGAGGGATAGCTCAGTGGTTTGAGCAGTGGCCTGCTAAACCCCAGGTTGTGAGTTCAGTATTTGAGGGGCCATTTAGGAACTGGGGTAAAAATCTGTCTGGGGATTGGTCCTGCTTTGAGCCAGGGGTTGGACTAGATACCTCCTGAGGTCCTTTCTAACCCTGATATTCTATGTCTAATATAGTGAGGGTTACTGGAAACCTGATTCACCATATGTGGGGTTCACTGATCATAAAGGCCCAGATGCTTATCCCCAGGTCAATGTGAATCTCAGGTCTTCCCCAAATATCACGCTGTCAGCCAATCCTTAACTAAATCTAAGATTTATTGTTAAAAGAAAGAAGAGTTACAAATGGTTAAAAGATCAATATCCAGACAAGTGACTTTCCATGTTCATAGTTCAGGATCACAACAGTGATGGAATAAACTGCTGGTTTGTAAAAGTCTCTCTGGAATCATCCCAACAGATCAGAATCCAAAGGCAGCTTAGATGTAAAGTCTGTTAGTTTTTCCAGGCATTTTCCAGGTTCTTCCAAATGATTATTTGGAAGATCTCTGTCCTATGGCTTACACTGTCCCTGTTCAACATTTAAGCAGTCTAGAGATGATAGGATCAGGCCCGAGCCTTCTCTTTTATAGCTATTCTACCAGGCTGACAAGCCTACCTCACAGAAATTGTCACAGAAGGCCCTTCCCCCAATGCGGATGGCCTGTTGTACTTTGCTTTGAAGATAATCTTCTATTTCCTGTGCATACCCAGTAAACTAGTTACATTCATTCACATAAGGTAATTAGCCGTTCTTCCATTATAACACAGATAGTTAAGCTGAAGATAATGTAGAAATGATTGGTTTCCTGAAGTGTCTTACATCTTTGATTTTAAGGCTAACTGAACACCTTGCACACATAATTAAGGCAATTAAGCCACGAAAGGGAATTAGCATCTACAAGCTAATTTAGTTACATTGTGAAACTTCTAACCCGGTATAGATAACCACAGACAAATACACTTAGCATCTATTGTTCATTTTTGAATGAGTTGATGATTGCTAGTCTAATACATCTCTTTGAAATTCACATGCACGTGAACTGTCTTGACACAGTAGAAGTGCCTCTTGTTAAGTTATTATGGGTCATACACAGGTTGACTGGTCTGCCAGTGTCACAAATGCATTCTTGGTTCTTATGCTCCCAGGATGCTAAAGCTGAATTTCTATGTAATCAGCTAAGAACATAAACCATAAGAGTGGCTATCCTGGATCCCCCAGAAGAATGGTTCATCTACCCAGTATCCTGTCTTCTGACAGTGGTGGGTGCCAGATGCATCAGAGGGAATGAACAGAACAAGGCAATTGTCAAGTGAACCATCCCCTGCTGGACAGTCCCAGCCCCGGCATCTGGCAGTCAGAGGTTTAGAGACATCCAGATCATAGGGTTGCATCCCTTACCATGTTAGCTAGTAGCCAGAGATGGACCCATCCTCCGTGAACTCATCTCATTCTTTTTTGAACCCAGTTATACTTTTGGCCTTCACAATCTCTCCGTGGCAATGAGTACCACAGGTTGACTGCATTGTGTGAAGAAATGCTTCCTTGTTTTTGTTTTAAACCTGCTGCCTATTAATTTCATTGGGTGACCCCTTGTTCCTGTGATATGTGAAGGGCTAAATAACACTTCCTTATTGACTTTCTCTACACCAATCAAGATTTGATAGATCTCTATCATAGTCCCTCTTAGTCGTCTCTTTTCCTAGCTGAAAAGTCCCTGTCTTTTAATCTCTCCTTATATGAGAAGTTGTCCCATATGCCTAATAATTTTTGTTACTCTTCTCTGTATTTCTTCCAGTTCTAACATATCTTTTTTGAGGTGAGATGAGCAAAACTGCATGCAGTATTCAAGGTGTGGAGGTACTGTAGATTTCTATAGTGGCATAATGATATTTACTGCCCAAGGCCGGCTCTACAGTTTTTGCCGCCCCAAGCAGCCGGCTGAAATAAAATAACTACTTGGTGTGAATTCATTTCCTGAGCTCTAGTGAAGTGACATTAATGTATTCTCCATGTTCATCTTTAAAAATCTGGCTTGCTAATGCTCAGGAAAATTTGGAGTCTGAAAAATAAATACTAGTCCAAGGTACTGATCAGAAATGGTTAGATCATTTGCATTTATTAATTTGTTGCTGCTGGATGGATTCAGGCTGCTAAGGGTTACATTTTCACATTGCATCAGCTGAGAGCAGGGGCGGCTCTAGAAAGTAGGCTGCCCCAAGCAGCGCGGAGCGCTGCGCCGCCCTTCCCCGGTCCCACGGCGGGTCCCCTCTTCCCGCGGCTCCGGTTGAGCTCCTGCCGGCATGCCTGCGGCAGGTCCACCTGAGCCCGGGACGAGCGGACCTGCCAGCAACTGGTTTTGATCTCATTTAAAATTCACAAGTTATTGTACTATCATCTCTTAATCTTTTAGTGCCAGGATTGGGCTGTTCCTAGAGCTAACATCAAGTGCTATAACAAAAACTCTAACCTTTGCTGTCACTGTGTTCAACTGCCAACATTGGCATAAAATGCATTAGTGCAAACTACAAGGTCCATCAAAGCAAATACACTGCTAAGATAAGCTTGATGCTCTATTAGTTCCATCATAAGCCTAAATGAAAAGTCACCAGGTTCTGCATAAAGTTAAAAAACAACGAGGAAATCTGCTGTTACCTTTTGGATAAAGGGCACCTTCTCAAAATATACCAAATGGCACCAACTCTCTCAGCCAGGGGCGGCTCTAGACACCAGGGCGCCAAGCAGGCGCTTGGGGCAGCCGTTTCCCGGGGGGGCGGCATTTGGCTCCGGTTGAGCTCCACGGCATGCCTGCGGCAGGTCCACGGAGCCGGACGAGCGGACCTGCCGCAGGCATGACTGCGGCGGGTCCCGTCTTCCCGCGGCTCGGTTGAGCTCCCGCAGGCATGACTGGCGGCAGGTCCGCTCGTCCGGGCTCCGGTGGACCTCCCGCAGGCATGCCGGCAGGAGCTCAACCGGAGCCGCGGGAAGAGGGGACCCGCCGTGGGACCGGGGAAGGGCGGCGCAGCGCTCCGCGCTGCTTGGGGCAGCCTACTTTCTAGAGCCGCCCCTGCTCTCAGCTGATGCAATGTGAAAATGTAACCCTTAGCAGCCTGAATCCATCCAGCAGCAACAAATTAATAAATGCAAATGATCTAACCATTTCTGATCAGTACCTTGGACTAGTATTTATTTTTCAGACTCCAAATTTTCCTGAGCATTAGCAAGCCAGATTTTTAAAGATGAACATGGAGAATACATTAATGTCACTTCACTAGAGCTCAGGAAATGAATTCACACCAAGTAGTTATTTTATTTCAGCCGGCTGCTTGGGGCGGCAAAAACTGTAGAGCCGGCCTTGGGCAGTAAATATCATTATGCCACTATAGAAATCTACAGTACCTCCACACCTTGAATACTGCATGCAGTTTTGCTCATCTCACCTCAAAAAAGATATGTTAGAACTGGAAGAAATACAGAGAAGAGTAACAAAAATTATTAGGCATATGGGACAACTTCTCATATAAGGAGAGAGTATAAAGACAGGGACTTTTCAGCTAGGAAAAGAGACGACTAAGAGGGACTATGATAGAGATCTATCAAATCTTGATTGGTGTAGAGAAAGTCAATAAGGAAGTGTTATTTAGCCCTTCACATATCACAGGAACAAGGGGTCACCCAATGAAATTAATAGGCAGCAGGTTTAAAACAAAAACAAGGAAGCATTTCTTCACACAATGCAGTCAACCTGTGGTACTCATTGCCACGGAGAGATTGTGAAGGCCAAAAGTATAACTGGGTTCAAAAAAGAATGAGATGAGTTCACGGAGGATGGGTCCATCTCTGGCTACTAGCTAACATGGTAAGGGATGCAACCCTATGATCTGGATGTCTCTAAACCTCTGACTGCCAGATGCCGGGGCTGGGACTGTCCAGCAGGGGATGGTTCACTTGACAATTGCCTTGTTCTGTTCATTCCCTCTGATGCATCTGGCACCCACCACTGTCAGAAGACAGGATACTGGGTAGATGAACCATTCTTCTGGGGGATCCAGGATAGCCACTCTTATGGTTTATGTTCTTAGCTGATTACATAGAAATTCAGCTTTAGCATCCTGGGAGCATAAGAACCAAGAATGCATTTGTGACACTGGCAGACCAGTCAACCTGTGTATGACCCATAATAACTTAACAAGAGGCACTTCTACTGTGTCAAGACAGTTCACGTGCATGTGAATTTCAAAGAGATGTATTAGACTAGCAATCATCAACTCATTCAAAATGAACAATAGATGCTAAGTGTATTTGTCTGTGGTTATCTATACCGGGTTAGAAGTTTCACAATGTAACTAAATTAGCTTGTAGATGCTAATTCCCTTTCGTGGCTTAATTGCCTTAATTATGTGTGCAAGGTGTTCAGTTAGCCTTAAAATCAAAGATGTAAGACACTTCAGGAAACCAATCATTTCTACATTATCTTCAGCTTAACTATCTGTGTTATAATGGAAGAACGGCTAATTACCTTATGTGAATGAATGTAACTAGTTTACTGGGTATGCACAGGAAATAGAAGATTATCTTCAAAGCAAAGTACAACAGGCCATCCGCATTGGGGGAAGGGCCTTCTGTGACAATTTCTGTGAGGTAGGCTTGTCAGCCTGGTAGAATAGCTATAAAAGAGAAGGCTCGGGCCTGATCCTATCATCTCTAGACTGCTTAAATGTTGAACAGGGACAGTGTAAGCCATAGGACAGAGATCTTCCAAATAATCATTTGGAAGAACCTGGAAAATGCCTGGAAAAACTAACAGACTTTACATCTAAGCTGCCTTTGGATTCTGATCTGTTGGGATGATTCCAGAGAGACTTTTACAAACCAGCAGTTTATTCCATCACTGTTGTGATCCTGAACTATGAACATGGAAAGTCACTTGTCTGGATATTGATCTTTTAACCATTTGTAACTCTTCTTTCTTTTAACAATAAATCTTAGATTTAGTTAAGGATTGGCTGACAGCGTGATATTTGGGAAGACCTGAGATTCACATTGACCTGGGGATAAGCATCTGGGCCTTTATGATCAGTGAACCCCACATATGGTGAATCAGGTTTCCAGTAACCCTCACTATATTAGACATAGAATATCAGGGTTAGAAAGGACCTCAGGAGGTATCTAGTCAACCCCTGGCTCAAAGCAGGACCAATCCCCAGACAGATTTTACCCCAGTTCCTAAATGGCCCCTCAAATACTGAACTCACAACCTGGGGTTTAGCAGGCCACTGCTCAAACCACTGAGCTATCCCTCCCCTCTTCCAAGACAGAGATGTTTAGATGGGAGCCAAGGTCTGGAATGCCAAAGGGGACCATGTTTGGCATCTTGTTAACTACGGTGGAAGCTCTTTTGTTGTCGACTTGGTGAATCTAATGATAGAATAAGCCATCAGTTTGGTGGTTGTCTCCCTCTACTTCTTGCAGTCTGCCCGCAGTGTGGTCACAGCATTGTTGTGTAAACCTCTCACTCACGGAAGCAGAGGGATGTTAGTCACCTTGAGATCCCAGCTGCTGTCCTGGAAGAGTTTTCATGCATTTGCGTTGAGTGTCGGATCTGATGTAAGCAGGAAGTCAGCTCAAGGAAGAGTAAGGCTATACTCACTGTGCTATGAACTACCTCTTGATAGGCAGTCTGCAGCTGGGTGCTGGCCTGCAAGGCCTGTTCTCTCTCCACTCCTTCCCGAACTGAACCATGTCCTGAGGAGCTGTTGGTAGAGCAGGGAATGGACAGAGTTAGTACCAGAAAATCCCTCCCAAAAGTTCCTCTTAAACAGGTTTAATTGTCACTAAAATCCCTCTCCAAAGCATCTGACCTCCATGTAGCAAAGGAATTACATGTCTAATGGAAGAGCCCCTTAGATATACAAGTCCCAGGGCCAGATTCACCTCTGGTGATTGAAGCCAAAGGAGTTACATGAGAGATGAATCTGGGCCCGTGTATGTGATGTCTGCTGTAGACTGTCTGATGGGAGCTGTCTAGCACATTGCATGCTGTTTGATGTCTGCTGCTGTGGTCTATTTCCTGGGCAACTTCTCCCACATTGATTGGCAAAATGACAGAGAGGAGCATTTCTTTTATTAATTTGAATAAGAGCAGAGAAGTCCCCAGCCCAGCTCCTTTTATAACTTCATTTTTATACTGAACGTGCATCAAACTCCCACCCTCAGCCCTTCACAATATTCTGTTCATGTCTGAGGAACAGGAAGTTTCCTCTGAATGAGTTTCCATACACAGGGCTTAACTCAATATTCATGAATTTCTCTTAGAAGAAGTGATTAGTTTCAACTGGTTTTCTTCGATTTGGCTACTGCAGTGGTGATTTTCTTGCCGCTCCAAGTAGTGTCAACGACATTGTAAGAACTTGGTCCCAATCCAGCCCTGGCATAAAATGGCATAGCTTCCGTGGATTTCAGTGGGGCACATGCCCGCTTATCCCAGGAAGAATTGGGTGCTTTCTCCTAAAATTCACTCCATTGTTGAAAATTCCTCCACAACTGAAGCTTGACCCCTAAATCTCTGACTCTTCCTGCTGTAACACAAGAAACAATCTCCACCACGGTTCAATGGTCTCCTCACATCAGACATTTCCTGGAACCAGTCTGCGGTTGGTTCTTCCTCCAGCAAAGTCTCTACTGTTGTGTTTTTGGTTGTCATGGTTTTGTTACTATGGCAACTGAGTTAGAATAATAGGGATAGCTCAGCCAGTTTCAGCCGGCTGAGTGAGCTCTCTATCTGTAAATAAAATGGCAGTTTTGTAAGCTGTCTGCTCTCTGGCCTCAAGTGATTGCTTCCTAAACCGGCTGCCCCCAAGGATATAACAACCACTAGCTTGCCAAGGGCTTCCAAGGACCTCATGTAGAGTGACTGAAACCAGAAAAGAAGGAGTGAGGCTCAGCACAGATCATTTGTGTGTGTGGGCTGGGAAAGCTAACCATAACCTTGCCAGAGAGGCCATGTGTGACTGCCATCACCCAGTGCCTGCTGGGCAGAAATACAGTGGATGGTGCGGAGGAGAACTGTTGTCACGTACTTGTATATGCAGAGCATCCTTTGCTGTCCGTCTTCCTCTTTCATCTTCTCCAAGGGAGGAAGGAAATAAACTTTTGAAGCACTGACCAAGGAGCTCACAGTTTTCCTCCACGGTCAGAGATGGTTTGAGCTTGCTGGCAGAAGAAAGATAGAGAGAAAAGTCATGTATTAGACTCAGTACCACCTCCAAGTAAAAGAAATGGGTCCAATGACTAGAGATTGTCCCAATCTAGAACCCCAAGTGCAAACAACCCTTCACTTTGCACCTCTATTAAGTATTGGCTCCTCTAGAAGTAAAGCTATAAGTTCAAATCTCCTTTTAGAGAAACCACAAGCTTTCTCCCCTGCCAGCTAGCCAGACACCTCCCTCCCCATCTGAACTCTGCTCCATTGTACTGCATGCTCCACAACCTCCAATCTTGTGTCTTTCGAGCACAAACCCCCAAATGGACACATTCAAATCCTTAAGAGCTGAAGTCCTGCTGGTGAGCAGCATGTGAGCCACAGGGCCACACAGAGGATTCTGGGGGCCTGGGGTCTTCGGCACGGGGACTTGCCGCCGAAGGCCCAGCACTTGGCGGTGGGTCCCGGGCGAAAGTTCCCCCGCCGCCGTGCTGCCGAAGACTGGACCCCGTGAGAGTTTTCCAGGGCCCCTGGGTGAAGGACCCCACTCCAGGGGCCCTGAAAAAACTCTCGTGGGGGCCCCTGCAGGGCCCGGGACCTGGGGCAAATTGCCCCATTTGCTCCCCCCGGGCGGCCCTGGTGAGCCAAACCCTGCAGGCATTAGACTGCTCCCAACCTGACTTTCATGAATTAACAAATAAGAAGGCATCACAGTGCCAGGAAATATGGCAGAAAATAGCCTACCTCAGATGTCCAATGGCAAGAACTGCCTGGTAGCGAACTGGAGATGTCAGGGAATCCAGTGGTTCCGTCAGTGATTTCCCTACACCCCCCTGAATTTTCCCAACCCCCCCCCCTAGTTTTGTGAGCTAGTTACATACCAATTTAGTGACTGTTTGGAAATCTGGCTGGGGCGGAGGGTTTGGGGCTTTGGAGAGGCTCAGGGTAAGGGCCGGGGCCTGATCCAGGCAGGGCCGGGGAGAGACCCAGCTCCAAATATTGCTGGAGCAGAGCACCCGGCCCTGAATATTCCTGGAGCCCGGCACCGCAGGTGTATATAACCTGCCGCCTATGCACGGTTAACCTAAAGCGCAAACCCCAATGGTATTGAGACAAAGGTGTGGCATGATGACAAAATGATTGTTGGTGGACCCTTGCAATGAATTTGTTGTTATCGCTAATGGTAATTTTGTAACTATTGTGTTGCTATTACCAAGAACTGTAAAATGTTCCAGCTAAGGTGACCAGATGTCCCCATTTTATAGGGACAGTCCCGATATTTGGGGCTTTTTCTTATATAGGCTCCTATTACGCCCCACGCCCTGTCCTGATTTTTCACACTTGCCGTCTGGTCACCCACATGTGTGGGTCCCAGCTGCTCCCTGCTCCCCTCACTGAAGCAGGTGTGCAGGGTTACTGCCCTGGGAACTGCAGGGCATCAGTGGACATGGGGCTGGCTGGAGGCAGGGCAGGGGCTGACTGGAGGTAGGGTCTGGCTGCAGGCAGGGCAACGGTGCAGGGCTGGTGCGGGCAGGACAGGGTGTGCGGCAGGGGCGGGCAGGAGACAGGCTGGCTGAGGGCAGGAGTGCTGGGCTGGCTGGAGACCGGGGCTGGAGGCAGGGCAGGGAATGCGGGGCTGGCTGGAGACGGGCCGGTCAGGCAGGGCTGGTGCAGGCAGGGGCTGGCTGCGGACAGGGGCTGGCTGCGGACAGGGGGTGCAGCCCACCCTGTACGGTGGTTGCCCTCTTCCTCCCTCCCCACCAGGGTAGCAGCAGCAGCCTGGCTCAGGGGCTATTTAAAGGGCCCAGGGCTCCTGCTTCTACCGCCCCAGCCCTTTAAATAGCCGCCAAAGCTGCACCACTTCCCCAGAGCTCCCCAGGCCCTTTAAATACCTGCCCGGGAAGCCGTGTTATACCAATATAATAAAACCAACAGGATCTAATTAAGAGGGATAAGGCAAAGATGCCACATTTATTGTAAATACCATAACAAAACAAAAGACAACAGTAAACAACGTTGTTTTACTACTTATTTCTATCACTACTTATTCCTTATACACACACACACACACACACACACACACACATATATTCATTCACACAATCATTCATTCAGGTTCTGTACAGATGTTATAGTTACCAGCCTAGACATTGCTCATGCCAAGTTACTGGCCAGGTATCTTGGTCATGAGGATGGAGCCAAGTCTGTGTCAGATGCATTTGATGCTCCTGGAGGCTGGCAGCAGAACCATAGACTCAGGCTGTGGATACACTTAGCACTTCAAAGCGCTGCTGTGGTAGTGCTGCCGGCAGCGCTTTGAAGCGCTAAGTGTAGTCAGCACCAGCGCTGGGAGAAAGCTCTCCCTGCGCTGTCCATACTCCACCTCCCTGTGGGGAATAACGGACAGCGCTGGGAGCCGCGCTCCCAGCGCTGGGGCTTTGACCACACTGGCGCTTTAGCGCCGCAATTTGCAGCGCTGGAGAGGGTGTGTTTTCACACCCTGCTGCAGCACTGCAAATTTGTAAGTGTAGCCAAGCCCTCAAAGTCCTCAGTCTTTAGAGTCCAGTTTGATAGGAATTTATTCCTATGTCAGTCCATGAGAGTTGCTTCATTTTGCTGTTGCTAAATCAATCAGCACGTGGCTGGCTCCATTCTGTCAGATGCTTGTTTTTCCTTCCTTTGAGGTAGTGGGGGTCATCTGGTTGATCCCACTTGACACCTTCTTCAGCCGACACTGAATTCTTCAGGCTGGTAACTTCCTAACCATTCATTCATTGTTTAAACTAGGCATGCATTCACATACATTCTCTATCTTAATTACATCTAGTTCACTGTCTTTTACCTTTAGGGGTGTTACCAATTTATGTGACCCTCCTGTCTTTTAACAAGCAAAGATAAAGTGAGATGAAAACTTACAGAGGGTGGGGATCTCTATTTATACACTATAACAGCTACTGTTTTGGCTTACTTAGAGATAATTAATGTTTAACAAGTTTTATACAAAGTATTTCTTTGAGCTTAACAAGTTTTATACCAAGTATCTCTTTGAGCAGGCTTCACACAGATACAGCTGGTGGCTTGCAGGTTAGAGGCTAAATGTTGGGAATCACAAATTTACTTCTAACATAAACCTTACATTATAAAGTATTAATTAACAATAAATTAATAAATCATTTCTTTTATAAACCATGTTTAATATAAACCTTCTTTAATATCCCTACAGCCGGGCCACCCGGTACAGCGCACTGACCCTTGCCAGTACACTGTACTGGGGCTTGGGCACAGGGCCCTCTAGGGCGGGGCCCGATTCAGGGAATTGGTTGAATTGGCCTAAAGCTGGCCTGCTGGCAGCTCCAGCCTTTTTATAGGCAGAGACTGGCTGCTGTGTCACACAATCTCTATATTACTCGCCTGAAATGGGTCACCTGTTACTTGTGGCTCTGAATATGCATATAAGGAAAAATCCCAAAAGGTCTGACCATCTATGGCCATCAGGTACCAGTGATATGGAAGTGCCATCACCACAGCGGTGACCATAAAGTCAGGTGTTTTGACCACCTATGGCCTGTGATGTTATGGGCGTAATATAATATCTTATTCAGCCAATCACTCAGACAAAGAAGTTGTTTATATCTGCAGAAGATAATGCTGCCTGCTTCTTGTTTACACTTCTCTGCACGAGATGTCACTATTGTTTCATTGGCAATGGAGTGTGATGTCACAGACTGTGTACATCATCATGTAATGACTGACTGCACCCACCACTTTTAAACCACTTGGTTTGCACCCATGCCCTTAATCCTGTCCTAAAATTACCTTTTCATGTCACTAAGCTCTCTTCTTGCTGTGGGGTACTGTAGGTGTGAGGCAGGGCGGGTTGGGAGAAGAAATATTCTTTATCTGAAGAAGTGATCTGTATGAGGAAAACATTTGAAAACTTGTTTACTGGGTAATGTGAGTTCTTCACTCTACTTGATAGCATTTCTCTGCTTGTAACATGAACTTGTGAACACCACATCCAAGCAATTCCAAAATTCCAGGAATATTCTAGGCATCAGTGAGCAGAACCGTATTGGTTTTGGTGAAAATTGGAATGGGAAATAGACCAGTCGTGCTTAAGTTAGGTTTGGCGCCTAACTCCTATTGAAATCAGTGGGTGTTATGCACCTAATCTGCTGGTGCAATTTTCAAAAGCACCTTTAAGCATCTGTTTGCATCTTAAGCACCTAAATATCTTTGAAAATCTGGTCCTTCATCTCTGCCTCAGTTCCCCATCTATAAATGGAGGTTAATAATACTTTATCCTACTGTTTGCCTATCTTGTCTATTTGTTTAGATTGTATTTGAGGCACAGGACAATCTCTTACTATGTTTTTGTAATGGGACCCTGAATTTTGGTTGGCACATCTAAACACTACCATAAAACAAAAATGATCAGCCCCATAATATAAAGGCCCACCAATGATCTAGTTTTCAGGGCAAGTCACAGGCCCAGCTGCCTCAGAGGAAAGTCTGAGAAACACAATATCAAACAATTATGGATTAACCTGCCCATAGGAGAAGTTTCTTCCTGACCCCTATCAGTTGGTGGTAGGCTTATATCCTGAAGCATAAGGATTTATATCCCTTCTACATTTTGTATACCAGCGAAGTTTAGATGATATGGTCCATATAAATGTCTAATCCTTTTCTGAATCAGCAGCGTCTCACCCAGGAAACTCAACGCCAATCTCCTGAGGAGAGAGAGACACACACAATCAGACAGAGACTGAGGGCTTCCCCCACCTTTAGCAACAACTGAAACCCCCTCCCCACAGGGACATGTCCTGATTTTATTTGCCCCCATGTTAACCCAGCCCAGAGCCTGCCCCCCCCCCGCCTGGTGACAGTGAGTGAGGGTGGGGGAGGGAGGGGGCCGGCGTGAGCAGGGCAGGGCCTCGGGGAGGGGCCACGGCAGATCCAGGGCTGCTCTGAGGGTCACGAAGTGCCCGTGGGCGCGAAGAGGCTGCAGCCCCGGAACTGCCGGACAACGCACAGCTTGACTCTGCCCCTCGGTCCCTGCGCACACGGGACGGGACCTTGCCCGCCCCGCGCCCCAGGCCGCTCGTGGGGCTGCTCCCCAGCAGCTCAGCCCCTGCCCCACCTGCTGCTGCCCCCAGGCCCCGCAGGGGGTGAAGCCCTTCACTCCGCTGCCTCTGCCCTATGCCCCCGCCCCAGCCCGGCTCCCGGGGCAGGGCGCGGCAGGCTGGGCCTGACGCCTGGCACTGGGGTCTGAGCCCCAGCCCGTGCGGAGCCGCCACTCACCGTCCCGCCTCAGCGCCTCGGACCTGCCCCACCCCGGCCGCCGGCGCCCCGCTTCGAGCCCCCAGCAGCGCCGGGCGGGAGTCCCACTGGTGCCGCCGCGGGACTGAGCCGCGCACCCCTCCGCGGCTCCCGGGGCTGGGGCCCCCTGGCCGCGAGCGGGATTCAATCCCAGGCCGCAGCGCGCCCGGGCGGGGCGCGGCCTCGGGTGCTGCAGGTTTCTGGGGTCACCTGCTCTGCACTCCCCAGTGCAGCCCAAGACCTTTCCTCCCCCCAGCCACATTTCCTCTCCCCCTTCGTTCTGGATCATCTGCTTGGCCCCCCCACCGCCTCTTGAGGTGTGCTGTGCGGCGTGACTGGGGATTGTGCAATGGCTCAGCACCAGGCAATGCAGAATGTAAACCACAGACGCTGCCCTGCCCGACCCCACCAGGAGAGGGTGTGTGTGTGTGTGTGTGTGTGTGTGTTGCGGGGGAGTGCTCGGCAGCTCTCACTGTGGGAGGTCCACCCCAAACTGAGGGGCTGCAGTAGTGCTGGGGCAGTGATCCCCGCCAGTGACCTGGGCCATCCTTTGAGCTTTCTGGTGAGACCCCTCAGCCTCCCGTCCTCAGTCTCTACCCTGATTGGCTGAGCAGGAGGTTAATGACAGGGAGGAGACTCAAGGCCTTTTTGTTCTCTTTGAAGACCAAGTAAATAAGTCATAACCACTTATATGTTTGATGGATTTTGCTGCTTCTCTGCATTAATTGTCTCTGAGCAGTTCATGATTCTCTCTAACATTGCAAAAAAAACAGGAGTACTTGTGGCACCTTAAAGACTAACAAATTTATTTAAGCATGAGCTTTCGTGAGCTACAGCTCACTTCTTCGGAGCTGTAGCTCACGAAAGCTCATGCTTAAATAAATTTGTTAGTCTTTAAGGTGCCACAAGTACTCCTGTTTTTTTTGCGGATACAGACTAACACGGCTGCTACTCTGAAATCTAACATTGCAGTTCTCCTAAAATACTGGCTGAATAATTACTGTGCATACTTGTTGGTCTGGAGCTCATCTGAGAGCACTTTAAAATCTCAGTCTGCCTGTGTATGGGTCTTCTCTCACTAGGATAGGCTGAGGCCTTTTTCTTAGGCTAAGGACTTTGGCTAAGCAGCAGGGGCAGCCATTAGCTGGGAAGTGAAGGGTCACATCCTCTCATCCCAAACCAGTCACACTGAAATAAGGTGCTATTAGGCTGTTAGGAAGACGATCCTGTCTGTATGATGCCCATCACCACCAGATAAAGAAACAGATCTTAAGATGGATAAAAGAAACTTAGTTTGACAGCATCCTGTCTGGCAAGAAATCACTTATCAATGGCTCTGACTGCGAAACTCTCATTTCTGTATTGTTCTATCTTTATGGCCCTGACTTTTCTGTTGTTTATCTGTTTGGTTCTCTAATTGTTTCTCTCTTCTGTACAATCAATCGTGCTAGGTGTAGCTGAGAATATGACTATATAAACTGGGGTCAAACAGGAGGGGGAAGGGAAATTGGAATCATGTTTATTAAGTGGGGGGAACAGGAACAGGGACACAGGCAAGGCTGGGAAGGAGGACGGGGGTAAATGCTCTGCAGCATCAGAGCTGGGAAGGGAACACTGGGGAACAGACTGTATGGGTGTATAGAGATAAGCCAGAGTGGTGTGAAGGGCTTCGGAATATGTAATCTTATAGGTGTAACAATTGTACGGGCTACACAACCACCCAGTGACATCATCAACAAAGTGCCGATTTGTGTCTGGGTAGCGGCCCTGCTATGGGAGGGAGTGTGACGTTATTGGTATAAACTGGGACCATATAGAACATGGTTTGCAACCAAGGTCCTGTAGTGGCACCAAATCTTAGGTAAAGGGGGTCATATAAGGTGTCTAAGACCAGGTTATGGGTGGCTGGTTATGATTATGCTGTCTGTGTGCATGTGTCATTTTAGTTGAAGTTATGTATATTGGCTCTATACTGTCTGTATTTCAAGTTGGTGCTGTGCTTCTGGGAAACATCCCAGACAAGTTGGTGTTAGCTCTGCCCAGCTTGCTTGATGGCCCATTAAGGACCATCAGCTACACAATTGACCCATGGAGAGAAGGCAGACACGCCTTGTGACTCAGCAAAGTATGCAGGACTGGCCCATGTGACTCCAGACTCCATTTTGCTGTAATTTTCCACAGTAAGGACAAAGAGGTTCTTACACCTGGAAAAGCCTATCTAAGGCTGATGCCTCATCTCCATCTGGTCTACAATCCTGCTTCTTACCTCTGGAGGGACTTTGCTACAAACTGAAGCTCTGCACAAAGGACTGATGACCCATCCCAGCGGGGGATGTACTCCAGAGACTTGATTTGAACCTGCAGTTTATGCCATCACTGCTACAAGCCTGAACTAAGAACTTTGCCATTACTGAATGTAATTGATTCCATTTAACCAATTCTAGCTCTCATCTCTACCTTTTTTCCTTTATGAATAAACCTTTAGATTTTAGATTCTAAAGGATTGGCAACAGTGTGATTTGTGGGTAAGATCTGATGTGTATATTGACCTGGGTCTGGGGCTTGGTCCTTTGGGATCGAGAGAACCGTTTTCTTTTATTGGGGTGTTGGTTTTCATAACCATTCATCCCCAGGACGAGTGGCACTGGTGGTGATACTGGGAGACTGGAGTGTCTAAGGGAATTGCTTGTGTGACTTGTGGTTAGCCAGTGGGGTGAAACCAAAGTCCTCTTTGTCTGGCTGGTTTGGTTTGCCTTAGAGGTGGAAAAACCCCAGCCTAGGGCTGTGACTGCCCTGTTTGAGCAACTGGTCCTGATTTGACACTCTCAGTTGGGTCCCTCCAGAACCGCATCGTCACAGGGAGGAATGCAGCAAGGACTCAGGATCAGTGGCCAGGGTCACTGAGCATAGACATGGGGAGGTTATATGGGGAGAGGGGTTATGAGTGGGAGAGGGAGGTCAAATGTTAAAATAATGATATTTGGGGGGAAAAATGTAAAAAGAAGTGAAACTGAACAGAAATAAAACTGGAGTGTAGGCTCTAAAGCAATAAGGCTTCAGTGGGGATTGAGGGTTAAAGGTCTGGGATCCCCCACACCTCTAGATTTTCAAACATCTCCTCCTCCCAATGACCCACCCAGCCCACTTCCCAGGTGCCCTTCCTCCACACTCCTCCCCTTCTTCCCATTACTCTCAGCCGGCACCACTTCCCGGCACCTTGGGAGCTTCTTGTATTTTCTCCTCATCTCTCACTACCTCCTACCTCCCTGCTGCTTCTAGCTCTAACCCTGCACACACCCTCCCCATGTCCTGGCACCCCAGAATTATCTACTCCCCCCTCTTCTCCGCCCCTCCCATGGCTCTCTTATCCCTTCACCCATGGGATCCTGAATGGCAACATTACACGCTCTCCTAAAAGAGCTCATCTCACTGTCACACAAACCATGCATGAGTCATACACATATTTACTCAATTTTGAATTCTACAGGAGGCATATTTTCCTCTTAAAATGAGGAAAAGGCATGAAAGCTACAGTGATTAATATAGCCAATAAGGATATATTAAATCCAATTTTAAAATGACTGACGGCACCAAAAGGCACATGTCCAAAAATGATACTAGCGTGTGGGAGATAAGGCAAAAAAAGGGGGGCAAGAAAACCTGCAAAACTTGTATGATGAATAAAGGTATACAGTTATTACTACTCAGGTTCTTTAGAGACCCCAAAGCTTCTAATAACCCAGGCGACAGGACTCCTTACCCAGCAAGACCACCGTCTCATAGTTCTCCTGCATGACATCCCTGTAGAGGGCTCTCTGAGTGGGGTCCAGCAGAACCCACTCTTCCCTGGTGAAATACACAGCCACCTCCTCGAAGGTCACCGGCCCCTGAAAGAGCAAGAGTCCAACACTCAGTACCTGCTGCCCCACTCACAACCCCACTATTCACGGAACAGCAGCACCAGGTAAATGGGAGCTCCAGGAGGCACATGTTAACAGAGTCCCACCCCACCTTGCTTAGAGCAGCCAGGAGGCATCAGAGGGTGGAAAGAGAGAACCTTGTGTCTCCCAGCTGACAGAGAGAGGCAGAGTCATCACATTTATCACATAGCTACTAGCCAGGGCTTGATATAGGAGATGGGGCTGTCTCTGGACCCTGATGGTGGCTCCCTGGTAGGAATCTCCAAATAAAATATATGGAAGAAAGGGGAAGTCAACAGTAAAGAATATAAGTTAGAAAGTCAGAATTGTAGAAAATTGGTAAGGGAAGCTATCAGAAATCAATGACCACTTAATGAAAATAAGAAGGAAGTTTAAAAAAAGTATATTAAGTACAAAATTAATCCCTAACAATGGTAGTGGTAAATTACTAGATGGAAATGGCAGTATTATCAAAAATAATACAGAAGAGGTAAAAGTGTTCAATAAATATTTCACTCCTGAAGTTGGAGAAAAACAGATGATTTAATCATATAAGACGTTGACAACGACAGTCTTTCCATCCCAACAATAACTCACGAGGATGTTAAGAGCAGCTATTACAGTTAGACATATTTAAATAAGCAGGTCCAGATAACTTGTATTAAGAGTTTTGAAAGACCTGGTGGAGGACTGTTAATGTTGATTTTAATTAGGACTTGGACCAATGGGGAAATTCCAGAAGAATGGAATAAAGCTAATGCTGTGCCAATATTTAAAAAGTGTAAAAGAGATGACCCAGCTAATTACAAGAGTGTTAGTCCGATACTGGGCAAGATAATAGAGCAGCGAATATGGATTTAAATAATAAAGAGGTAAAGGAGGGTAATATAATTAGTACCAATTAACAAAGGTTCAGAGACAACAGATCCAATCAATCTAACTGGATATCCTTATTGGGTGAGATCAAAAGTTTGGTTGCAGCTAATAGTATTGATGAGCTGAGAGGTGAAAACATTACCTAGACTTCTGTAAGGCATATGACTTGGTTCAGCACAATATTTTGACTAGAAAACTAGAAAGATACAAAATAAACACAGCATACATTAAACAGATTAAAAACTATGATTGTAAATGGGGAACCATGCTTGAGTAGATTTCTTTCTAGGGGGTTCCCACAAGGATTGGTTCTTGGCCTGTGCTATTTAACATTCTTATCAATGACCTGGAAGAGAATATAAAATCATCATTGATAAAGTTTGCAGTTGCCACAAAGATTGGGGTTCGTGGTAACTAATGAAGTGTCAGAAGATTCAGGCTCCAGCACTGGGAGTCCGGGAAGTTTTCCCAGCCCTGGCTGGAGGGTTATTTCCTGTTCCACAAAGAGTGGAAGTTGCATTCCCAACTCCTGTGCCTTGAAATTAGGCCCTGACACTACACCACACATTCAGCATAGTGGTATGATTATAAAATGATTAGGACATAATTATGTTGCATTTTGTGCAAGATGCGTCATGTTCAGTGTCATTGGAAAAGTTATGATTTGCTGAATATGACTGTCCTATTTGTGTGCATGTATCATGTTCGTAACTGAAGTTATGGATATTGACTCTGTATCTGTATTTCAAATGTGTTTACTCTGGGTAACACTCACAACAAGCCTTTCAGGTACAACAAAGAAGCCAGACAGTGTTCATGGCTCATCAAGAAAGACAATGGACCGTGGAAGAGCTTAGCCCTCTTGTGAATTTTTCAGCTAGCCTATGAGCCATGGCTACTATGACTCAGCAGGGCATGCTAGGGCATGTGAGCAGACCACATGACAACAAACTCCATTTTGGTACCTGTATTTTTCCACAAACTGGACTGGGAAACAAGTTTGGAACAAATGGTTCCCGCAATATGGAAAAGCTACATAAGGTGGAGTGTGACATCATTTCTTGGCCTCATTCCCCACACAAGAGAACTCCTGGAAACACCTGAGGAAGAAAGACTGAACTGGGGGAACTGCTGGTCCCAGGGTAAAGGGATTTTTAGCTTGTGTATGGAAACTTGGTGGACTGCTTGTATCATCAGTCAGGGTGAGAAACTGCTAATTCAAATTCTATCCAGATAGTATGTTAAGCTTAGTTTGAGTTTTTGGTTATTTGTTAAGTAATCTGCTTTGATCTGTTTGCTACCACTTATGGCTGGGAAATTGGCTTTTGTCTTCTATCTGTCTTTGAGTGGCTTAGGTAACGCACTCAGGTAGCTTAGTTGGATGTGTGGTGCCACCTGCTGTCCTGTTGGGTAATAACAGGGCCTGGAGAGGCTGGCAGTGTGAGAAGGGCCAACCCAGTTTGAGGGTTAGAGGGACAGTGTTTCCCAGAAGCCCCCCAGACTGCACCCCTGGAGTGACAGCCCATCACACCCTAGAGTACACAAGTCTCAGCAGGTTTGTCACATCATTTCCCCTCCCATTCCACACCCTAGACAGTTCCTGCCTCCCACTACCTCTAGCAGCTCCCACCCTCCTATACATTTACTTCTCCTCTCCCTCCAAGCAGAACCCACCACCAGCGTCCTGATAATCCCTTACCTGAGCCCCATTGCAGCCGTTTCCTTCCTACTGGGAGGAGGGGATGATTTAGGGTGAAAGGTGGACATTATTCTGTAGCCTGCCAGGGCAAGAAGGGCAAAATGAGAGAATTCAGACAGGGTTTCTGTCCTTTCCACATGTCAATTCCCCCCAGCATTTTTCCCTGGTAATGGACATTCTAGGTTCTGCCACACTGTGTAGCACAAAATGACCTTATTCCAGTACAGGCTTAGCCCCCTCCCACCAGGGTGTAACCCTCCTAGACATAGTGAAACCCTCCCAGTAGCAGAGTCTCTCTGTTACACTTATACAGTTTGTAGATGATACCAAGCTGGGGGGGGGGGGGGGCTGCAAGTGCTTTGGAGGCTAGAATTACAATTCAAAATGATCTGGACAAACTGGAGAATATAGGATGAAATTCAATGAAGACAAATCCAAAGTAGTCCACTTATGGTAGTTCACTACTCAGCTACAGGCCCTGCCCCCACTCCACCCCTTCCCTGAGCCTGCAGTGCCCACGCTCCATCCCCCCATCCCCCCCACCGAGTGTCTTGCATAGCATGAGCAGCTGATCGGGGAGTGCGAGGAGGGGGGGGGGTGCTGATTAGTGTGGCTTCCCATGGGTGGGAGGCACTGGGAGCAGGGGGTGGGAGCTGATGATTCTTTAGCAATGTATATTGGTAAATTCTGGCTCTTTCTCAGGCTCAGGTTGGCCACTCCTGGTCTAGATAATACTTCATCCTGCCTTGAGTGCAGGGGACTGGACTAGCTACCTCTCAAGGTCCCTTCCAGTTCTGTGATTCTATGAACCAAAGGCCAGAGATGAGCAGAATCAAAGAAGTCACTCTGGGGTTTCTCCCTGTCATTGTCCCCAAGGCAGCTCTCTCAGATTAACTAAGTTATTTGATGCTCCAGCCTTTACACAGTCTCTCCTGGGAGTGCCCCTTTCATGGGCTGGGCCTAGTTTTAGCTTTTGGGAAGAGTGACCCTGGGGGCTCTGAGACTGGGCCTTCTTGCCTCAGCACACCTTGTTTCTTTCTGTGGCTCCCCAGTGAGTCCAAATGAGTAGATACTCCTCATACAGACTGTGAACATAAGAATGTGTTTTGTGTTTAGACTTTATTGAATGCTTGTAAGTTGCTGCCTGAGTTAACATCTGACTAGTTGCATTGTGAGCCTCTGTGGCTCTGTAAATCACCAGACAGGAGAGAGACTTTACCTATGTGAAGTGCTGATTGGCAACAGAATGCCTGGCAGGAAAGGTCCATCAACACCAGAGAGACTATTATGGGATGTTAAAGAAGACACGAGACTGTTGTTGTGCTCTTCACTTCCCATTAGCTGAGTTTGCTGCTCAGAGCACATGGTAGGAAGGGGATGAAAAACCCCATAGAGAAGGAACTGATTGTCTGTATGCTGCCTGGACTCTGGGGGGGGGGAAGTTTCTAGGCATAAGCAAGAGATCCCCAGCTGCTTAGCCTGGGTTAGTCCTAAAGAATATGTAGAGCTTGCTTATTACAGAAGCTTCTATTACCTTTGAAATTTAAGACTGCAACTCATCTGCATCTATAGGATTACCTGCTTTAACTTTGTTAACAACTCTCGTTTCCTTTTAAATAAGTCTTAATACAGGTTATGACAGGACTGGCTACAAGTGTCTTTGTTGGAAGATCTAAGATTTAATTGACCTAAGGAAGTGACGGGTCCTTTGGGACTGGCAGTAACTTGAACATTGCTGTGATTCGTGCTGTAAGGCAGTGGTTCTCAACCAGGGCCCCCCTGGGGGGACGTGAGCAGCTTTCAGGGGGCTGCCAAGCAAAGCTGGCATTAGACTCACTGAGTCCCAGGGCAGAAAGCTGAAGTCCCAGCGCATGGGGCTGAAGTCCAGGGCCCTGAGCCCCATCACCAGGGCTGAAGCCAAAGCCTAAGCAATGTAGCTTTGCGGGGGGCCCTGTGGCATGGGGCCGCAGGCAGTTGCCCTGCTTGCTACCCCTAACGCCAGCCCTGGATTTTATATGCAGAAAACCAGTTATTGTGGCCCACATGGGCAGTAGAGTTTTTATAGCGTGTGTGGGAGTGGGGGTGGGGAGGCTCAGAAAGAAAAGGTTGGGAACCCTGGAGTAAGGGACCACCTGTCACAAAGGTGAGCTCACCTGCGTGGTGAGATATATGGGATCACCCAAGAGGACTGTCTGTGATTCCATGTTAATGCTGTTACAATGCCTGAAGCGTTTACACTGGATACTTGGTTGGTGAAATCTCCATACAGACCTCACACCCAATTTGGGGTTTGTGCCCTGCTTCTCACCAGTCTGCCTGAGGCTGGTGCTAGTGCTCTCGAGTCACTGAAGACAGTGTTACAGAGAGAGGAGCTGTGACTTCCCCAAGGTCACTAAACAGGTCCATGACAGAGCCAGGAACAGATCCTGTTAACTCCCGAGCCCCGTCACTCGCAGCTTGGAAAGGTCCCCAGTGCACACTGTAGGAAGAGCTGTGCAGAGATTGCAAATGAGCTGCTCTGCCAAGACAGCCTGCACATCCATGGACAAACCACCTCGCTGGGGGTGTGTCCCCTGGGTCAGGAGAATTCAGTGTCCAGTCCTGTGGGGCTGTGCTCCTGGCTCATACCTCCAGCACTCAGTGCTGCCCCTCCGTTACCATCTGCACTGTTCAGTGAGCCTCAGGCCTCAGGGAGGTCACAGCCCCTCTCCCCACCCCAAACCTTCAAACTGGGACATGGTGCACCAGTGCCAGAGTGCACTAGTGTAAATTCTGTCTACACTAAGGGTTTGCACCAGTGCCTAAAACAGCAGTGTGGCAGAGACCTTCAGAAACAGCAGTACGGTGGCACTAGAACCTATTTCTAGCTCAGTCACAGACAGCCTGGGTGACCTTGGACACGTCAATGTTTCTCCTCCCAACTTTAGTCTCTTTATCAAACTGCCCACTCACTCGGGTCTCCTCTCTCTCCAGAGCTGCTCACCACTAAAATCTGTGTGGGTGTCCCCAGAGCTAAGGCAGTTCAGCTCTGGAACAGTCTTACAAGGGGGCTGGGGAGTCTCTTTCCCTGGAAGTTTTAAAGAACAAATAGGACAAAGCTCTGTCAGAGATAATCTACATATACTTGTTCCTGCCTCAGCAGAGAAAGCTGGACTTGATGACATCTTGAGGTCCTATCTAGCCCTACATTTCTAGGATGCTATGCAATATATACATATAAAACACAACATACAGAATAAAACTCACCACAACATAATGTCAGGCAAATTCAGGGGGAAAAAAAACACAACCTACACTCCACAGCATAAAATGACAATACAAAGGAAAAGAAAGCAACACGATGCGAACTATGACATCCTAGGACAAAAGTACACAATGGAAAACAAGCTGAGGCAAAACAATTCACCATAAATCTGCTACACAACATGGTGCGATCACAGTTCCAAATGGCACCATGCAAAACAGCTCAGCGTAGAACATGACGCAGCAAAAAAGAGAATTATTTCAATGTAGGCCTGGAAGGGATCTTGAGAAGTCATCTACTCCAGCCCGCTGTGCTGAGGCAGGACCAAGTATCCCTAGACATTCGCAGACTGGCGTATCTCTAACCTGGTCTTAAAAACCTCCAATGAAGGAAATTCCACAGCCTCCGTTGGAAGCCAATGCAAGGCAAACACAGACCAAAACAACGCTGTACACACACACGCTGGGCTTGCGGTTAAGGGGGGAGGCAAGAATTGAAACAATCTGGGTTCAGTTCCCAGTATTGCCGCAAATTCTCCACGCAAACTTGTTACACACCGGTGGCTGGCCCGTACCACTGACTTGGGCCCACACGGCTCAGGCTGTGGGGCTGTTTAATTGTCATGTAGAAGTTCCGGCTTGGGCTGCAGCCCAAGGTCTGGCACACTCCCACCTCGCCGGGTCCTAAGGTGAAAAGAGACAAATTCATATTACAATTAAGGCACAAATATTCAACAGCGAGGATGATTCACCACAGGAACAAGCTACCAAGGAAAGTGGTGGATTCTCCGTCTCGTGACGTCATTTCATGATGACTGGATGCCTTTCTGGAATGTGTTTACCCCAAAAGTAGCTAGTGTGTAATACAGGAGGCCTGTGATATGCAGGGGTCAGATTAGATGCTCTAATGGTCTCTTCTGGCAATAAAGTGGACTAATTTATTTAGAACTGAATGTAGCATTGGGAGCAGCAGCGTCTGACGTTTTCCTGTCTAGCCGGCTTGCTTCCTAGAACGAATGCTCCTTGAGTGGGGTGATCCACAGGGAGTAGCTCAAACCTCCAAAGTGCCTGGCCAGGGGCAGGACATTAGCCCAGCAAGGGAGGGTGTGGCAGTGACATCACAAAGGCCTTTTGCAGGACCTCAGACTATTGGCCAAAGGTGGTGGGGAGGTGGTGACCTCACAGAGAGATGCTGACATCAGCCAGGCAGGACAGGGGCGAGGGGCCAGGGAAACCTCAGAGACCCTGTGGCTTTGCTTCAGCAAGTCTCCTTCTCCAGGTCTCTCTTTGAGGACTGGGGGAGTATTGTGGTTCACGTACCTGAGCGCCAGGAGGAACCTCTTTCGAGTTTTCTCCTTCCCTTTTAGTGATTTTACTTGAAAACAGCCGACCCTGTTTAGAAGGTAAGAGTCTCCTCGAGGTTTGAAACTGTTCAGTCTGATCCATCTGGTGACAGTTGAATTCATGGAAAACATGATCTTAAGGAGGCAGAATTTTATTCCAAACCTGGGATCTTGTCCCTTAGAATCACTGAGGACATTCGGGTTTGTCCTTTTTGTTTCACCTTTTCCTCCATCCATCCCTCCTTTCTCTTCCTCTCTTGCTTCTTTTCTCCTTTCTCCAGTTCCCCTGCTAACACCAGGAGAGGGTGTGTGTGTGTGTGTGTGTGTGTGTTTTGTGGGGGAGTGCTCGGCAGCTCTCACTGTGGGAGGTCCACCCCAAACTGTGGAGCTGCAGTAGTGCTGGGGCAGTGATCCCCGCCAGTGACCTGGGCCATCCTTTGAGCTCTCTGGTGAGACCCCTCAGCCTCCCATCCTCAGTCTATATCCTGATTGTCTGAGCAGGGGGTTAATGACAGGGAGGAGACTCAAGGCCTTTTTGTTCTCTTTTAAGTCCAAGTAAATAAGTCATAACCACTTATATGTTTGATGGATTTTGCTGCTTCTCTGCATTAATTGTCTCTGAGCAGTTCATGATTCTCTCTAACATTGCAGTTCTCCTAAAACACTAGCTGAATACTTACTGTGCATACTTGTTGGTCTGGAGCTCATCTGAGAGCACTTTATTGAGGTCATTCAATGTATGAAATTCAAGATCTGATGGTTAATATGAAAATCAGCGTTAGGGGAAATGGTGCCCTGGGCAAAACTTGTACTTTGGCAAAGTTCTTGGTTCAGGCTTGTAGCAGTGATGGAATAAACTGCAGGTTCAAATCAAGTCTCTGCAGTACATCCACAACTGGGATGGGCCATTCAGTCTTTGTACAGTGCAGGGGGTTAATGACAGGGAGGAGACTCAAGGCCTTTTGTTCTCTTTTAAGACCAAGTAAATAAGTCATAACCACTTATATGTTTGATGGATTTTGCTGCTTCTCTGCATTAATGAGGCAAGTATGAAGCCTCATTCAAAGACCAGGGTCACTATATTACTGCACAGTCAATCAATGCAGTCAATCAATGCGGTTGTAGATAAATCTCTGCATTATGCATTTTGTATAACTTGTATATGACTTTGTATTGAACCTTGGTAATATGTTATAGCGGGCCCCTAAGGTAGTGTAATTACGGTAAAAGAAAAGTGTCTTTTTGCTAGAAGTAGAATAAGATCTCCCCCCCACTTGGTAATCAACTGCCCTGTTGCATGAATGAGGTGTGACTGAGCACGGCGTGGAGGGCAGTACCTCCAGACAGCTGCAATCCTTGGAGGGGCTGGCAGCCCAACCAAGGACAATCAAGCTTGGCAAGTGGGCTGACTAGAGAAGAGCAGACATACTGATGGCCTCGGGGATAAGAAGCAAACACCTTCCTGTGGGAACAACCCCCAGCCCAGAGAAAAGCAGCTAGAAGGACCAACAGACACAGTCACAGATTTTGAATCTGGGAGATTTGCCCCTCTCCATCCACCGACTCACTGCTTGCCTCCTCACCCCCCCACCCCAAGTATAAAGCCTCATTCAAAGACCCAAGGAGTCACTATATTACAGCACAGAGCCCTCCCCGACGAAGTCTGCCCCTCACCTGCCTCAGGCTCTGCAAGGAGTTTGGGTCGGGCGAGGAGGTCTGGGGTGCAGGCCCTGGGTTGGGGCAGGGGTTTGGAGTGTGGGATGGTTGAGAGGTTGGGCTCTGGAATGGAGTTTGGGTGCTGGGTGCAGGCTCCAGGCTGGGGCACAGGGTGGGAGTGCAGGATGGGTGGAGGCAGGGGCGACTCTAGGCACCAGCAAAGCAAGCAGGTGCTTGGAGCAGCCCATTTGCAGGGGCGGCAGCCAGCAGGGATCCAGCCTGGGAGCTGAGAACCAACAGGGGGCCCTGGGAGCTGTAGTTCCTTGGTTAGCTCCCTGCCTATAGAGCCAGCTCTGGAGCAGGAAAAAAACTACATTTCTCAGCATTCCCTTGGCCGCTATCAACAGGAAAGGGAGGGGGAGGGAGTACGGTAGCTGAAACCTCAAGCTGCAGCTTGCTGTCAATGGAGAGCTCACTGCTAGAGCGGGGTGGCACTGTGAATGGGAACGAGTGTGCCCAAGTTGTAGAAGGCTTTGCCCTAGATATCCCCTTCAGAAGACATCCCCAGACTGGATTAGAGATACTGGTGTGACCTCACCTTGCAGCCCCCAAGGAAGGAATTGGGTGGACTAAATGGACAGTTCCCCTCTTTATCTGAATCCTAGCAAGGGAGGTACGTGGATCCCACTAGAATTTAAGAGTAAGGGAGGAGAGGCTCTACTGGACCTGGGCAGCTTTAGATACAGTACCAGGCACGTAGAGGATTTCCACTTCTGAGCCATCGAAGCAGAAATTCACTTTTCCTTTCCAGATTTAGCTAATATTCAGAAAGGGAATCTAGCACCTGCCTTCCAGATTTGAACACCCTCAAAATTCAGGAGTGCTGAAGCTCAATTTGGGCAGCTGTTACTTCATTTCTCCCAAATCAAATATACTGATTCACTGTAATTTGCTGTAGAAAAAGTTGGATAAACTAGAGCAAGAAATGCTTCCCAGTGGTTTTTAGGACTGGAATTGCTATTTTCAACAGCCATTGCCTTTGTTTGTTTGTTTTATAGTTTTATTTGTTTAAAAGGATAACAGTGATATTGCATTGGCAAATTGCCCATAGAAACAAAGAATGGAACATAAGAATAATAAAGGCACCTCAACGTTTCCTCATTTCTGTAGGACAGTCTTATAATATGCATCCAGATATCCTTTAATCACACAAGCTGGAAATTTTCCATGTTACTGCAGTTCTGTAAGCATATGGGAACCAATCCTGTCTGTGTTCTGTGCACATCCAAAATTCCTGCTGAATGACCCACTCTGGGAGCAAGTTACCAGTGACCCAGGGCTGGGGTGGAAGGAGGGTGCAAGTGGGCCGGGGGAGCCCAGAGCTGGGGCAGCACGGGGTGCCTGTGTGGGGAAGATCCCAAGGCTGGGGTGGCAGAGGGTGCTGGTGTGTGTGGGGGAGAGCCCAGGGCTGGGATGGCATGGGGTGCGGGTGTGTGGGGGAGAGCCCAGGGCTGGGATGGCATGGAGTGCGGGTGTGTGGGGCAGAGCCCAGGGCTGGGGCAGCAGGGAGATTCAGGGAGGAGCCCAGGGCTGGGGTGGGGCCAGCCAATTTTTTTTTTTTGTTGGTGCTTGGGACAGCAAAAAACCTAGAGTTGGCCCTATCTCCACCCACCGTGAGGTAGGTAGGAGCGGATCATTATTATCCCTACTTGAAAGAGGGAGAAGATAAGGATGAGAAAGGATAATTGACTTGTCTTAGGTCGCATAATCAGTGGCAGAGTTGGGAATAAGACCCAAGAGCCCTGATTTTCAAACTAAGCATCGGATCTTAAATTTCCTACATTGAATGATCTGAGTAAAGTGCTCTCAGATGAGCTCCAGACCAGCAACAGTGCACAGTAAGTATTCAGCCAGTATTTTAGGAGAACTGGAATGTTAGAGAGAATCATGAACTGCTCAGAGACAAGTAGTGCAGAGAAGCAGCAAATTCATCAAACATACAACTGCTTATGACTTATTTACTTGGTCTTAAAAAAGAACAACAAGACCTGAGTCTCCTCTCTGGCAATAACCCCCTGCTCAGCCAATCAGGGTAGAAACTGAGGATGGGAGGCTGAGAGTTCTCACCAGAGAGCCCAAAGGATGGCCCAGGTCACTGGTGGGGATCACTGCCCCCAACACACACACACACACTGTCTCTCCACACACACAAACAGTCTCCACACTGCAGCTGAAAAGCAGCTGGCAATCTAGTAGGATGACCCTGGAACAACGGGATAGAGAAACCTGCATCACTGAAAGTGCAGCCACAAAGACACCACACACCAGCTTCCCCTAGCTGGCAAGAATCAAACCTCCACAGAAAGATCCCTATGGTATCGTAGGCCAGCTTCCTAAGGCCTCAGCCTCAACCACTTAACACTGGGCCTTTCTACACTCTGGTTCTGTTCTAACGGAAGGATCATTTCCAATTGTTCGCTCAGACCAGCTTGCCCAGCACCCTCACTGCTGTGCATCTCTGTATGTGTGGCCATGGCTGAACAGCGAGAATCCCTGCCCATTTCCCTTCTGGCTGGAGCATGCTCAGACTGAGTTTGTGGTTAATGATGTTGCTGTAGATTGTTGGCTTCCTGCCTTGGCAATTCAGACAGTTCCTTTTCCCAACATATCTCCAGCACATCAGTCCCTGCCTGGGTCTCCTGGGCAGTGGAAAATATAAGAACATAAGAAAGGCCGTACCGGGTCAGACCAAAGGTCCATCTAGCCCAGTATCTGTCTACCGACAGTGGCCAATGCCAGGTGCCCAAGAGGGAGTGAACCTAACAGGCAATGATCAAGTGATCTTCCTCTTGCCATCCATCTCCATCCTCTGACAAACAGAGGCTAGGGACACCATTCTTACCCATCCTCGCTAATAGCCATTTTTGGACTTAGCCACCATGAATTTATCCAGTTCCCTTTTAAACATTGTTATAGTCCTAGCCTTCACAACCTCCTCAGGCAAGGAGTTCCACAAGTTGACTGTGCGCTGCATGAAGAAGAACTTCCTTTTATTTGTTTTAAACCTACTAATTTCATTTGGTGAACCCTAGTTCTTGTATTATGGGAACAAGTAAATAACTTTTCCTTATCCACTTTCTCAACATCACTCATGATTTTATAGACCTCTATCATATCCCACCTTAGTCTCCTCTTTTCCACCTAGAGGAGAAGGTGCCATTGTTAGTGGGCTTTCCCTTCCCCTGCCCACTTCCCTGGTTCTTGTCACGCAGGCAGCAAAAGACCAGAAGTCGGAAGCACAGGCAAAGTGAAGTTTACTGGGGTTAATTTCAAGCAAGCAGATTCGAAGCCCTTCACACCAGTCAGGCTTATCTCTATACAGTGATAGAGTCTGTTCCACATTGTTCCTTTCCCAGCTCTGACACTGCAGAGCGTTTACCCCACATCCCTACAGACAATTCTTCCCTGGGTGCTGGCTGGTGAGTCTTGCCCACATGCTCAGGGTTTAGCTGATCACCACATTTGGGGTCAGGAAGGAATTTTCCTCCAGGGCAGATTGGCAGAGACCCTGGGGGGTTTTCACCTTCCTCTGCAGCGTGGGGCACGGGTCACTTGCTCGAGGATTTTCTGCACCTGAAGTCTTTAAACGTCGAGTTGAGGACTTCAGTAGCTCAGACATAGGTCAGGGGTTTGTTACAGGAGTGGGTGGGTGACAGTTTGTGGCCTGCGTTGTATAGGAGGTCAGACTAGACGATTATAATGGTCCCTTCTGACCTTAAAGTCTATGAGTCTATGAACTCTGACACTGCAGAGTGTTCACCCCACGTCCCACTTCCCAGCTCTGACACCACAGAGCCTTGCCTGTGTCCCTGTTCCCCGTTCCCTAGTCCCATCCCCCCCGTTAGCACCCCCGTCCCCCAGCCCGAGCTGACAGAGTGGAGCAGGCTGGGGCCAGGTCACTTCACTTCCCGCCGCCCGGGACTTGCAGGGCAGGCCCGACCCCACACTCACAGGGCGGCGGGAAGTGGAGTGATCCGGCCCCAGCCCGCTGCACTCTGCTCCCAGCCTTGGAACTTGGGGGGTGGGGTGGGGAAACACCCCCCAACAATCACCAGCAGTGCAGCTGGGAGCTGGTGGAGCAGAGCGGGCTGGGGCCAGGTCGTTCCACTTCCCACCGCCCGGTGAGTGCAGGGTGCACCTGATCCCTCCTGCAGTCTACCGGGATGTAGCTCAGGGGAAGGGGCGGAGTGGGGGAGATGGGATGGAGCAGGGGTGGGAAGAGGCAGGGTAGGGCTTTGGGAAGAGGCGGAGCAGGGGCAGCTTTCCTGGCCGGCTCAGCCAGTCGGGGGATCGGGCTGGCCGCTGGAGGAGTACGGAGCTGCATAGGGCACCAGGAAAAATGGGGCAATTTGGTGCCTCCACATCCCTTCACCAGGCAGTGTCCCTGTTGTGTGGGCTGTCTTCATAGGTCCTTTCTCGATCTTTCTCACCCTCTTGTCTTGAGTCTCCTGTGTCTCTCTTTTCAAGCACAGACTAACTCTGGTTGTTCAGAGGAGGAGGACCATGCCTATGCATGGCCAGCAGACAGCGACAAAGACCCTGGCCAGCCTGCTCCCTGCCATGCCAAACCCCCACTGAAGGCCACCCACAGATCAGCATGCGCAGCGGCTGCTGATGGTCTGTGGCCAACATCAGAAGACGGTAGGGAAGCAGGGCCAGCCACCCCCGGTGGGGCCGCTAACCGTTCCCACTCTCCGTGCTCACTTTAGCAGTGGGGCAGGAGATTTTATCCAAAGAGGCTTTTCCCCAGCTGGCGAGAAGCAGAGAAACACCCAAGCTCCCACGGTGCTATTCAGCAAACCCCCTCAAGCACAGGGACAGATGCACATTTGGAAGAGGGAAACTGCTCTACATGCTAGCCTGGGCAGATGCCCATTTTCTTTGGCAAGTCAGGAAGCACCTGGGACTCATGCCCCAGCCTTTGTGACGCCCACCCCCCAACTCCTTCCCGGGGCTCTTGCTTGCCAGAGCATTGGCCTGAGTGGCCAAGAAGAGGTTCCAGCCCTGAAGGGAGCAGGACTTTCAGCATGAAGGTAAAACTGCACAAGCACAACGGGACTTGACCCCTCAATCACCTGATCCAAAGTCAGCTACTTTATCCATTAGGCCACATGGTCACATAAGAAAACTCTCTCCAAGTACTTCTTTGGAGAAGACAGACACTATGTTTCTCAGACTAAGATCATCTACTGAGGGGGCTGAGACTCTCTGGGCACAAGAAGTTGAGATCCCAAAGACATATGAGACTTAATTCTATGGGGTCAGGTGCAGGACTTTGGCAGGGAGGCTTAGGTAAGGGGGACTGGGGTGCAGCGGATGGACCGGCTGTCTAGGTGCGGAGATTTAGTCGCACTGAAGCACAGGAGGGAGGAGGAGGAGGAGGAATCCTGCTGATGGTCAGTGGCTGTGCAGAAAAAAGGGTGTTGATTTCCCCCATCCTAAATGGGCTGGTTGGCTTGACCCTTCTCCCCTCTGCGGAACGTGGTGGGGACTGTAGCTCGCCCCTCGTGGGGCAGGAGGGCACAGGTGCAGGGCACTGGGCTCCGATGCCCCTGGACGGCAGCTCCGGTGGGGTCGGGCAGGGCAGCGTCTGTGGTTTACATTCTGCATTGCCTGGTGCTGAGCCATTGCACAATCCCCAGTCACGCCGCACCGCACCCCCCCCGCGGCGGTGGGGGGCCACGCAGATGATCCAGCCCGCGGGGGGAGAGGAAATGTGGCTGGGGGGAGGAAAGGTCTTGGGCTGCACTGGGGGAGTGCAGAGCAGGGGTGACCCCAGAAACCTGCAGCAAAGGGATGGACAGGTGGGCTGGGTGGATAGACGAGGCAGTGAGCCTAAAAGGGGAGTGGGGTCTAATGGTCAGAGCAGGGTGGGGGTTGTGTTCTATCCCTAGCTCTGGGAGCTGAGTGGGGTCTAGAGGTGAGAGCGGGGGACTGGGAGCCAGGACTCCTGGGTTCCATAGTGGCAACTGTCTTTTCCTGTGTCTCCCTCCCTAGAGATCCCTGCCCAGCCCCCTAGCAGAATCTGACTGGGGGAGGGGGTTGCCCTGCCACTCCAGACTCGTGATTAGAACCCCTCCTCCCAAGGGCTCTGACATCACGGAATCTCCCTCCCACATCAGAAAGTAGGAGCCCTTCCCCACATGAGGAGGAAGCTAGTGAGTTTCTTGGGGGTCTCTGGCAGAGGTGACAGCACCCACCAGACACCCACTGAGGGCTGCAAGGAGACCCCCCTACACAGCCCCCTGCTACGAGGGGCTGCGGGGTGCCCAGCCAGGGTCAGGAGGTGAGATGGGGTCGCAGTGGCAGGAAGGGGGCAGAGCTGGGGGTGGTGCCAGGTCGTTGCTGGCTACACAAGGAAAAACCACACCGCTCCATTACGTATTTCCCAAGGTGATAGCTGAATACAGGATTTGGAATGACTTCAGGGAAATATTTTGTTTCCAAACAGACTCCATATACCAAATGATGGTGCTAATATGCTCCCCCTGAACACTCCCCCATGACTCCAGGATCCCAGCATCTTCCTAATTTGTAGGGTAGTTCTCCTCCCAGGCTCGTGCGAAGGCGGGAAGCACCACATAGCCCCATTTCCCGCACGGGAGAATTGAGGCCCAGAGAGGCTGAGTGATGTGCCCAAGGACACTCGGAAGTCTGTGGCAGAGCAAAGCATGTTTATGCCTCCCCCGTCCCGGGTCTGGCCTGCTCCTGGGTCACTGGGTGGTGCAGGGGCGGGAGCTTGGGGGAAGGGGCAATGTGAGGGCAGAGGAGGGTGTATTGGGGAGGGCCGTGCGGGTGGGGGGATTCGGGGGACGGGGCAGAGTGAGGGTGGGGCATTGGAGGAAGGGACAGGTGATGTGAGGCAGGGACCTCGGGGGCAGGGGCAGCGTGAGGGCAGGACCTCAGGGGCAGGGGCAGGGCTTTGGGAGCGGGCAGAGCGAGGGGGCTGGGGGATGAGGAGGGTTAATTCAGTGCAGTGGCAGCTTTGTCTGTGGGTGACACTGTTACTGCAGGGGGTGTTCAAAGCCGGGCTCACCCGAGGGTCGAGGAAGGGGTGGCTGGGGAGGGACAGCGGGAGTGAGGCGCTGACCAGTAGCCGGGTACAAGGCTCCTCAGACACGCACAGAAACCAGCTCACCCGGGGTTAGAGCCCCAGCAAACAAGGGCGCTGGGACCATCCCAGCGGTGCAGACACAGGTGTAAAGTCACCGGACAGAGACAGACCCGGCACTCACCTGCCCCGCACAGACCTGCCCCCCGCCAGGTTTGGGGCGGGAGCCGGCCGCCCGGTCCTCGCCCCTCCCCGCCCGCTCAGCTGCTCTGTGCAGGGGCGAAGCAGCGCGGCCCGGTCCTACGCGGGGCAGGTCAATACACTGCACGGGGAGAGAGGTGTCAGGTGGAGCCAGGGACCCGCCCTTCCCTGGGCTCGAGAGGACGGGGCGCCCGGGGCAGGCTGGGAGTTGTAGTTCCTGGCTCTTCTCAGAGCGGCAGGGACGGCCTGGTTGCTCAGACAACGCGCCCCCTCCCAGTGCACACTGGGTAGTGTAGTTCTCCCTCTGGCAGGCGGCCTCTAGTGGAGGAGGGGCCCTATCCCGTCACTTCGCCGCACCCCTCCCCGCTCCTGATTGGCGGAGAGCGCGGGACAGAGACTCGGCGCGAGGGTAATGCCCGCTTCCTCGCCCGAGGCCGCGCCCCCGCCCGCCCGCCCGGCGCGCTGCAGCCGTTGGGATTCGAATCCCGCTCGCGGCCAGGGCGGCCCCAGCCCGAGGAGCCGCGGGGTTGCGCGGCTCAGTCCCCGCGGCGGCACCAGTGGGACTCCGCCCCAGCGCTGCTGGGGGCTCAGCGGGCGGGCGCGGGGCAGCCGGCGGCCGGGCGGGCAGGTCCGAGGCGCTGAGGCGGGGACGGTGAGTGGCGGCTCCGCACGGGCTGGGGCTCAGACCCCAGTGCCAGGCGCCAGGCCCAGCCTGCCGCGCCCCTGCCCGGGAGCCAGGCTGGGGCGGGGTCATAGGGCAGAGGCAGCGCGAGTGAAAGGGCTTCACCCCGCAGCAGCAGGTGGGGCAGGGGCTGAGCTGCCGGGAGCAGCCCCACGAGCGGCGGCCTGGGGCGCGGGGCCGGGCGAGTCCCGTCCGTGTGCGCAGGGACCGAGGGGCAGAGTCAAGCTGTGCGTTGTCCGGCAGTTCCGGGGCTGCAGCCTCTTCGCGCCCACGGGCCCTTTGTGACCCTCAGAGCAGCCCCGGATCTGCCGTGGCCCCTCCCCGAGGCCCTGCCCTGCTCACGCCGGCCCCCTCCCTCCCCTGCCCTCACTCACTGTCACCAGGCCGGGGGCAGGCTCTGGGCTGGATTAACATGGGGGCAAATAAAATCAGGACATGCCTCTGTGGGGAGGGGGTTTCAGTTGTTGCTATAGGTGGGGGAAGCCCTATGTCTCTGTCTGATTGTGTGTGTCTCTCTCTCTCCTCAGGATATTGGCGTTGAGTTTCCTGGGTGAGACGCTGCTGATTCAGAAAAGGATTAGACATTTATATGGACCATATCATCCAAACTTCGCTGGTATACAAAATGTAGAAGGGATATAAATCCTTATGCTTCAGGATATAAGCCTACCACCAACTGATAGGGGTCAGGAAGAACCTTCTCCTATGGGCAGGTTAATCCATAATTGTTTGATATTGTGTTTCTCAGACTTTCCTCTGAGGCAGCTGGGCCTGTGACTTGCCCTGAAAAATAGATCATTGGTGGGCCTTTATATTATGGGGCTGATCATTTTTTGTTTTATGGTAGTGTTTAGATGTCCCAACCAAAATTCAGGGTCCCATTACAAAAACATAGTAAGAGATTGTCCCGTGCCTCAAATACAATCTAAACAAATAGACAAGATAGGCAAACAGTAGGATAAAGTATTATTAACCTCCATTTATAGATGGGGAACTGAGGCAGAGATGAAGGACCAGTGTTTCAAAGATATTTAGGTGCTTAAGATGCAAACAGATGCTTAAAGGTGCTTTTGAAAATTGCACCAGCAGATTAGGTGCATAACACCCACTGATTTCAATAGGAGTTAGGCGCCAAACCTAACTTAAGCACGACTGGTCTATTTCCCATTCCAATTTTCACCAAAACCAATACGGTTCTGCTCACTGATGCCTAGAATATTCCTGGAATTTTGGAATTGCTTGGATGTGGTGTTCACAAGTTCATGTTACAAGCAGAGAAATGCTATCAAGTAGAGTGAAGAACTCACATTACTCAGTAAACAAGTTTTCAAATGTTTTCCTCATACAGATCACTTCTTCAGATAAAGAATATTTCTTCTCCCAACCCGCCCTGCCTCACACCTACAGTACCCCACAGCAAGAAGAGAGCTTAGTGACATGAAAAGGTAATTTTAGGACAGGATTAAGGGCATGGGTGCAAACCAAGTAGTTTAAAAGTGGTGGGTGCAGTCAGTCATTACATGATGATGTACACAGTCTGTGACATCACACTCCATTGCCAATGAAACAATAGTGACATCTCGTGCAGAGAAGTGTAAACAAGAAGCAGGCAGCATTATCTTCTGCAGATATAAACAACTTCTTTGTCTGAGTGATTGGCTGAATAAGATATTATATTACGCCCATAACATCACAGGCCATAGGTGGTCAAAACACCTGACTTTATGGTCACCGCTGTGGTGATGGCACTTCCATATCACTGCTACCTGATGGCCATAGATGGTCAGACCTTTTGGGATTTTTCCTTATATGCATATTCAGAGCCACAAGTAACAGGTGACCCATCTCAGGCGAGTAATAAAGAGATTGTGTGACACACCAGCCAGCCTCTGCCTATAAAAAGGCTGGAGCTGCCAGCAGGGCCAGCTTTAGGCCAATTCAACCAATTCCCCTGAATCGGGCCCCGCCCCTAGAGGGCCCTGTGCCCAAGCCCCAGTACAGTGTACTGGCAAGAGCCGGTGCGCTGTACCGGGGTGGCCCGGCTGTAGGGATATTAAAGAAGGTTTATATTAAACATGGTTTATAAAAGAAATGATTTATTAATTTATTGTTAATTAATACTTTATAACTTAAGGTTTATGTTAGAAGTAAATTTGTGATTCCCAACATTTAGCCTCTAACCTGCAAGCCACCAGCTGTATCTGTGTGAAGCCTGCTCAAAGAGATACTTGGTATAAAACTTGTTAAGCTCAAAGAAATACTTTGTATAAAACTTGTTAAACATTAATTATCTCTAAGTAAGCCAAAACAGTAGCTGTTATAGTGTATAAATAGAGATCCCCACCCTCTGTAAGTTTTCATCTCACTTTATCTTTGCTTGTTAAAAGACAGGGAGGGTCACATAAATTGGTAACACCCCTAAAGGTAAAAAGACAGTGAACTAGATGTAATTAAGATAGAGAATGTATGTGAATGCATGCCTAGTTTAAACAATGAATGAATGGTTAGGAAGTTACCAGCCTGAAGAATTCAGTGTCGGCTGAAGAAGGTGTCAAGTGGGATCAACCAGATGACCCCCAGTACCTCAAAGGAAGGAAAAACAAGCATCTGACAGAATGGAGCCAGCCACCTGCTGATTGATTTAGCAACAGCAAAATGAACAGTCTCATGGACTGACATAGGAATAAATTCCTATCAAACTGGACTCTAAAGACTGAGGACTTTGAGGGCTTGGCTACACTTACAAATTTGCAGCGCTGCAGCAGGGTGTGAAAACACACCCTCTCCAGCGCTGCAAATTGCGGCGCGGCTCCCAGCGCTGTCCGTTATTCCCCACAGGGAGGTGGAGTACGGACAGCGCTGGGAGAGCTTTCTCCCAGCGCTGGTGCTTTGACTACACTTAGCGCTTCAAAGCGCTGCCACAGCAGCGCTACCGCGGCAGCGCTTTGAAGTGCTAAGTGTAGCCACAGCCTGAGTCTATGGTTCTGCTGCCAGCCTCCAGGAGCATCAAATGCATCTGACACAGACTTGGCTCCATCCTCATGACCAAGATACCTGGCCAGTAACTTGGCATGAGCAATGTCTAGGCTGGTAACTATAACATCTGTACAGAACCTGAATGAATGATTGTGTGAATGAATATATGTGTGTGTATAAGGAATAAGTAGTGATAGAAATAAGTAGTAAAACAACGTTGTTTACTGTTGTCTTTTGTTTTGTTATGGTATTTACAATAAATGTGGCATCTTTGCCTTATCCCTCTTAATTAGATCCTGTTGGTTTTTATTATATTGGTATAACACGGCTTCTTCCGGGCGGGGGGTATTTAAAGGGCCTGGGGAGCTCTGGGGAAGTGGTGCAGCTTTGGCGGCTATTTAAAGGGCTGGGGCGGTAGAAGCAGGGGAGCCCTGGGCCCTTTAAATAGCCCCTGAGCCCGGGCTGCTGCTGCTACCCTGGTGGGGGAGGGAGGAAGAGGGGGCAACCACCGTACAGGGTGGGCTGCACCCCCTGTCCGCAGCCAGCCCCTGCCTGCACCAGCCCTGCCTGACCGGCCCGTCTCCAGCCAGCCCCGCATTCCCTGCCCTGCCTCCAGCCCCGGTCTCCAGCCAGCCCCGCACTCCCTGCCCTCAGCCAGCCTGTCTCCTGCCCGCCCCTGCCGCACACCCTGTCCTGCCCGCACCAGCCCTGCACCCGTTGCCCTGCCTGCAGCCAGACCCTACCTCCAGTCAGCCCCTGCCCTGCCTCCAGCCAGCCCCATGTCCACTGATGCCCTGCAGTTCCCAGGGCAGTAACCCTGCACACCTGCTTCAGTGAGGGAGCAGGGAGCAGCTGGGACCCACACCTGTGGGGGACCAGCCGGCAAGGGTGAAAAATCAGGACAGGGCGTGGGGCGTAATAGGAGCCTATATAAGAAAAAGCCCCAAATATTGGGACTGTCCCTATAAAATGGGGACATCTGGTCACCTTAGCTGGAACATTTTTACAGTTCTTGGTAATAGCAACACATTAGTTACAAAAATTACCATTAGTGATAACAACAAATTCATTGCAAGGGTCCACCTACAATCATTTTTGTCATCATGCCACACCTTTAGCTCAATACCATTGGGGTTTGCACCTTATAGGGTTAACCGTGCATAGGCGGCAGGTTATATACACCTGCGGTGCCCGGGCTCCAGGAATATTCAGGGGCCAGGTGCCCTGCTCCAGCAATATTTGGAGCTGGGTCTCTCCCTCGGCCCTGCCTGAATCGGGCCCCGGCCCTTACCCTGAGCCTCTCCAAAGCCCCAAACCCTCCGCCCCAGCCAGAGCCCTCATCCCCCTGCACCCTAATCCTCAGCCTGAGCCGGAGCCCTCATCCCCCCGCACCCTAATCCTCAACCCCAGCCAGAGCCCTCATCCCCACACCTAATCCTGAGCCCCAACCCTCATCCCCTGCACCTAATCCTCAGCCCCATCCCTGAGCGCCCCTGCAGCATGAACTCCTCATCCTCAGCCCCAAACCTCATCCCCCTGCACCCTTATCCTCTGACCCAGTCCTGAGCCCCCCCACATCATGAATCCCTCATCCTCAGCTCCACAGCCCTCACCCCTGTACTCCCTCCTATCCCCAAACTCCCTTCCCCGAAGGTGCACCCCCTTCCCACACACCTTCCCAACCCCAAACTCCGTCCCAAAGCCTGCACCCTTCACCCCCTCCTGCACACCCACCCCCTGCCCCAGCCCAGAGCCTGCACCCAGCACCCAAACTCCATCCCAAAGCCGGCACCCTGGACCTAATCCCCAGCCCAGGATCTGCACCCCAGACCTCCCCGCCGAGACCCCTCTCAGAGCCTTAGGCAGGTGGGGGCAGAGTTGAGGCGGGTTCTGAGCACCACCAAAATTTCTACAGACTTGCCACCCATGAACCTGTGGCTTCCTTTGCAAACTTCCTCCTTGTTCTGAAGGATCAAACCCTGATTTTCTTGCTTAACAGAATTTACTGGCTGATGGGGTGGGCTCTCTTTGCTAACAGCCATTAGCAAGTCTTCTCCTGCCAGCCAAGTAATTTGCATCAACACAGAAGCACAGACTGCTCACTTAAAGAATCAGAATGGAGACATTCCTGTTCCAACACCATTGTCTTCCCAACCAGCTGGCCAAACACAGCCACTTGCTTATAGAGCTGCTCAACTTTCTTAACAGCCCTTTCTCCATCTGAGACCTTTTCAAAGCTATCCACACGGGCTCTTTCAAAAGGAAAGTGGGTGGATTTTTACATATCTTCCTAACCAGTCTTTAAAGGGTTAAGTCAGTCTGTGAGTTAATGAACTCTTTCTGGCCCTGTCACCTTCCAATGAGAGATTATATTACACCCATAACGTCACAGGCCATATATGGTCAAAACAGCCGTGGCCAGGCTGGGACCGGGCTGGGCCTGGGGTACTCAGCTGGGGCCAGGCAGGGGCGGACGAAGCCAGGCCGAAGGAGCCGCTCAGTCGGGAACGGACTGGAGGAGCCACTCGGCTGGGCTGGGCTGGGCCTTGCCATGCCTCCCTGGAGCCCTCCTCACACTCCTTTCCCCTGGTCCAGCCTTTGTTCCAGCTCAGGTGGTAGCTAGTGGATTTCTCACGATGGCTGCCCCATTTGTTCCCTTCCACTCAGATACAGATAAAAAAGTGATACATTTATACAAATAGGATGACCACACTCAGTAGATTATAAGCCTTGTAATGATACCTTACAAGAGACCTTTTGCATGAAGCATACTGCAGTTACATTATATTCACACTCATTAGCATATTTTTATAAACTCCTATAGAATGGAACATGACAACAGCAAAGACGACGACAGCGGCGACACCTCTGAAGAAATGCCCTAGAGCCCTTGGGCCGTCACGCTTCAGGAATGTGCGTGAGGTGCTAGGAGACCTGGAGATGGGGGGTGTCCTGCTGGCCGTAGGTGAGTGTTGTGAACCCCCAGTTGCTAGGCTGAATTTATCCATTCCTGGCAATAAAACATTGTCTTGTTTTCACAGCCACTTTCGGTCTCCTGGCTTCTACCCTCTACCCTACTGGCAGGGCATTGTGCAGCACCCTTTCCAGCCCACCTGGGTGGAGGAGATTGAGGAAGAGAGCATCTGCCATCCAGCTCCATCTCATCTAGAGCAAGTGAGTGGAGGTCTCCAGAGCCATCGCCAGTGGGGTGGGAATGGCCCAGCAATAGGGCTCCCAGCCTTTCCCTTGCAGGAGATTGTTCCCAACGTCGAGAGTCTTTGGGGAGGGCAGAACCTGCCAGGTGCTGAACACCCACAATGGCAAGCAGTGAAATCAGTGGGAACTGAGGGCAACTCCTCCCTCCTGGGATTGGCACCGTGTGAACGAACTTTCATTTAGGACTATCCGGGTTCCGCTCTTTCTCTGGCCTGGGAGGGAGCGGGGTCTACTGGGGTGGAGGGAGCGGCTTGTCCAAACTAACGGAGAGCCCCATTGCTCTGAAAGAATGAGACTCTCCCAGTTTCACAGGGCCCTATTGGGTGAGGGGGAACATTGGGAGCAGCCTGTGCTGTGAGCTGCTGCCAGTGCGTGTGGACGGCAGCCCCCCTGCCCTGGGGTGGGGTATGTGGGGAGGAGGAATTGCCTCAGCAGAGGGGACGTAGGCAGGGGAGCAGGCAGGCCCATTAATGAGAGCTGCCTTGAGCCCAGACTCATGGCTGCTCCCCACTCAGTTCCAGGATGGTGCGGTGGAAGCGGATGCTGAGGAGGAAGGCTGGGCAGGTGGCTCTGGAGCCAGTAGGGAGCAGTGTCCGTCTTGCCCAGGAGGAGAGTGGCCCCTCTGTCCCCGCGGGCGAGGAAGAGGCCAGTGGGCAGGCAAAGTGGAGAAGCTCCCTGACCTTCTGGAGGAAGAGGAAAAGACCAGCTCCCTTAGCAGGCCCTGAGGCACCTTCTGGTCCCAAATGGAGATGGCCCCGGGTGATGCTATGTAGGAGGGACCCAGACGAGGGCAGGAGCCGGGCAAGGTGGCTCTGCGGCTTCCTTTCCAGGAAGCAGAGGAGCCAGGAGCCCAGCCCCAGGGCCCAGCAGGAGCTATCCACCAGCCTGGCCACCGAGGAGCCCCCAGCCAGCCGAGCAGGAGCTGGGCGGCTCCGGCATGGGGACCGGCAGCTCTGCCTACTCCTGAGGGCCAGCACCTCCTGTGTGGGGTCTGACAGCCCTGAGGCTGAAGGCTCCCTCTGTGCAGGTGAGGGGAGACCCAGGGGACAGGGGGAAGGATGGGGGCAGTAGGGGACTAATAACACCCTGTACCCATTGGGTCACCAAGACGCCAGGACTGAGACATGGGAGCCCCACTAACACCAGTGGAGGTGGCACAGCTGCACCCTGTAGCAGGGGATGCTGGGCAGAGTCCGGGGAGCTCCAGCCTCCTGATGAGGTTGGGGGCTGACAGCCACGGGGCCCTGAGGCTGATGGGCCTGAGGGTGTCTCTGGGAGGGCAGGTGCGGCCCTCTGTGCCATGGGGCTCCTTGTTGAGGATGGGGACATTGAGCCATTTCTCTACACTGCATCCCCAGTGGCAGCAGGGATTGTCCTTTCTCCTGCTCCCTGGTGCAGAGACCCCAGTGCCCAGCAGCAGTGGGCTGAGGAGGAGGAAGAGAAGGAGGAGGAGGAGGTGTCCCTGAACAAGACACCATCAGGGTCATCCAGGACTACCTCCAGGGCAGAGCTGAGGTACAAAATCTTACAGCTGCGCTGCCTGAGTCTGCCCTGCCCCTTCTTCCATCCCCACCCACACAGGGGTCTTGTCCCAGAGAATCCATCACCCCAATGGGGAACTGCTCCCTTGTTACCTGGCACCCCAAAGTGGGGCATTTGTCTCACACAGGCCAAGGTGTCCACTCCCCACAGACACTGTCCCAGTTACAACCCCAGTCTGTGCAGGGCGACACTGGTATCGGGAAGCGGGCGGCTTTCCTGTCCAACTCCATGGGGTTCCTGAGCCATGGAGCTGGTGTAGGTGGGTTGGGAGGTCCCTACCTAACTGTCTCTCTCTCTCCCCCCCCACTCCTAGTTGATGGCCAAACAGCTCCGCTTCCTCCGTAGTGTCCCACGTCTGTACTTCTTGGCACAGCAGCAGGGGCTGAACACTCTGGAGCCCCACGTCTCCAAAGCGGCCCTCGTGGAGAGCATTGCAGTGAGTGGGACCCGTGTCTGGCCCCTGGGGTGAGGACCCAGAAACGAGAGAAAGAGTTGGTGGGGCCAGAGGGGAAGCAGAGGACAGTGGTTCCTGTGGCTGAGGCTGGGGAGCAGGGAAGGGAGAGCTTCTGACACCAATCGGGAGCTGGCAGTGGGGAATTGTAAGGCCGGAGGAGGAGGGGAAGGAAGTTTGATGGATGGGAGGCAGGGGGGGCCCAGCTGGTTGGGGTTGGGAGTGACACTGGCTGTTTCTGCAGAGCACTTTGGCCTCCTCCCTGGAAAGTGCCTGTGGGTCTGCGGGGCCTGAGTCTCACATGCAAATTTATCTTCTTGGGGTCTCTCAGGAGCTGATTGAAAATCTGCCCATGGTGCCAGAGCCAACCTCCATCATCTCCAGCTCCATGGCTGCAGATTGCAGCCTCAGGAACCAGGACCGTCACATCCAGCTGCCTTAACCCTGGTGCTGATCGGGTCTGGGCAGGAGTCCCAGATCTTCTCCGGCCTAGATTACCCCCAGCTGTGGCTGTTCCCATCCCCCAGCAGAGGAGGCGGGAACGTCTCCACTTTCCTGGCTGGGGGGTGATTTCACTCCAGGAACGTTACAGCGGCCGTAGGGAGGGGATCACTGTGGGGGAGGGGGTCATGGCCATGGCAGTGCCAGCGCCACTCCGGTGCCGCCAAGGATAACACGGGCTCTTCTCTCCCCACAGCAAACTGAAGCCGCTGCTTGCCCTGGAGCTGGAATCACGCCTCCTGCGGGCTCTTCTTTACACCATCTTCACGATGGGCACTGGGCAGGATACCGCCCACTTCCAGGTAGGTCACGATCCTACTTCCCTGTCCCAGGAGCAGGAGCCGCCTCTGGTCCCTGCTCCCTTGGTTTGATGGAGCTGCTGAGAATAGGGGAGGAGTGAGCAGAGCTGGGAACAGGCCCGAGACAAACTGGCAGGGAGGGCCCCTTCCCTCCAGGGGAGATTGTATTACCCCTCTGTGGCTGATCCCAGCCTTCCCTCTCCTCATTCTGTGTTCTGCTGCCTGGACTCTCCCGGGGATCCTTCTTCCCACCCATTGCAGTTTGGCTGGTCCCTAGTCTGCTGGGTACCAGCCCCTGCACAGAGAACTGCTAAGGCCAAGGATTGAGGAGCCAGCAGGCATCCGACTAGGAACTCTTGCCAAGTGTCCTTGGAATGATGTGAATGGGAGAGGCCAGGATGTGCCTTTTGGGTCTGGCCAGGGCTCTCAGAGAACCCCCCTGGTCCCGTGACTGGTGTAGCCCCATGTCCCATGACTGACGGGTGTTCCCGCTTCTTGCAGGCTCTGCACAACACCTATTTACAGAGGCTGGATGCCATGGTCGGGTGCCTGCTCACTGAGACCCCCCACCCCAGCTAAGCTGCAGCACCTCTTGGAGGTGAGTAGAATGGGCCGGTCTGGGGCGGAATTTCCCCTTAACCCCGTCAGGGGGCTGCAAAGGAGAGACTAGAAGAGTCCCGTTTCCGTTGTGTCCTCCCAGCTTGGACCCAAGCCGCCCCACGTTCCCAGAGCTGTCAGTGCAGTGCAATGTTGGGACCCTTACACCTCCTGGGGCGGGGGCGCAGGGGAGCAGAGGGAAGGAGCTGGGACTCTCAGCCAGAGCTCTGCACGGTTGCATTAAGCACTAACAGTGAGCACCAGGCCTGGCTGGGGCCTGAGAGACTGAAACCAACACCTGTGAGATGCAGGACATGGGACCCTGAGAAAAGTCACTGGCTCCTTTCTAGGGAGACCCTGAGATACAGGAGGAGCCTCAGGGAATCAGCTCTTCTGTCCTAGGGACACTGCAGTTCCTGTCCTCACGGCCACTCCATCCATCCTACCAAGGCTTCTGCAGCTGGGGTCTGGGGTCCAGGACATGTGCCTTGATCCTGACGTGCTGTTCATGGATCAGAGCACATGATCTGAGGGTTCAGAGCAAATAGACCAGCCCCAAGACCGACCATTGTCCCAGCCTGGCGAGACAATGACAGCTTGTGCCCAGTGGAGGACAGGACCAAACAGCTCAGCTTCCGCCATGCTGTCCCACGTCTGTGCTTCTTGGCACAGCAGCAGGGGCTGGACACTCTGGAGCCCCACTTCTCCAAAGTGGCCACGCCATCATTCACCTGCACATCTACCAAAGTGATCTATGCCATCATGGGCCAGCAATGCCTCTCTGCCATAGGTACATTGGCCAAACCGGACAGTCTCTATGCAAAAGAATAAATGGACACAAATCTGACATCAGGAAGAATAACATTCAAAACCCAGTAGGAGAACACTTCAGCCTCTCTAACCACTCAGTGACAGACTTGAAGGTGGCAATTTTGCAACAAAAAAACTTCAAAAACAGACTCCAAGAGAGACTGCTGAACTTGAATTAATATGCAAATTAGATAAAATTAACTTAGTTTTAAACAGAGACTGGGAATGGTTGGGTCATTTCACTAATTGAATCTATTTCTCCACGTTAAGTGTCCTCACACCTTCTGTGGGTCATCTTGATTATCACTTCAAAGGTTTTTTTCTCCTGCTGATGATTGCTCATCTCAGTTGATTGGCCTCTTAGAGTTGGTATGGCTACTTCCACCTTTTCACGGTCTCTGTATGTATAAATATCTTCTTTCTGTGTTCCATTCTATGCATCCGCTGAAGTGAGCTGTTAGCCAGTGAGTGGCCCATCGAACGGACACTTAATTCACAATGGACCATGGGAGGCACCCATCTACACTGAACGGACTTTTCTGTGAATGTTCTATCTGACGTATCCTGCAAAGTATCCATCCTGCAATGACTGAGCAAAATGGGGCATGGACAGGACTTGCCCATGTGACTCCAAGCTCCCATCTTTCACCTGTGATTTTCCACTAGCTGTGCTGAGGACTTTGAAACAATGGGTTTCCCTTCATATGGCAGAAGTTAAAAGAGGCCCTGGAAACATCTCCACTGTGCCTCTAGCCTGCTCCAGCCTCTTTCCTGCTCAAACATCTGGACTATGGACTTATACTAATGGGAGCATCTAACCAAGGGAGAGGCACTTCCAGTGACTTGGAAGCACCCAAAGACTTATCAAGCCAGCAGTTTATTCTATCACTGCTATAAGCCTGAACCAAGAACTTTGCAATTATTGTATTTGATTCCTTTAACCAATTTTAATTCTCACCTTTCTTTCTTTCTTTCTTTCTTTCTTTCTTTCTTTCTTTCTTTCTTTCTTTCTTTCTTTCTTTCTATAAATAAACCTTTAGCATTTAGATACTGAAGGATTGGCATCAATGTGATTTTGGGGAAATATCTAAGTTATATATTGACCTGGGTGGGCGGCTGGTCCTGTGAGATCAGAATATAGCCTCTTAGGGTATGTCTTCACTCCCCGCCAGATCGGCGGGTAGCAATCGATTTCTCGGAGTTCGATATATCGCGTCTCATCTAGATGCGATATCGAACCCTGAACACGCTCCCGTTGACTCCGGAACTCCACCAGAGTGAGTGGCGGTAGCGGAGTCGACGGGGGAGCCGTGGACGTCGATCCCGCGCCGTGAGGACGGGTAAGTAATTCTAGCTAAGGTACTTCGACTTCAGATACGCTATTCACGTAGCTGAAGTTGCGTACCTTAGATCGACCCCCCCCGCACCTAGTGTAGACCAGGCCTTAGTTGAAGACATTGATTTTAACGAACCAATTCTCAGTCTAGTGTTTTTGGTGGTAATACAAGGACTGGATTCCCAAGGAAACTGCTTTCATGACTTCTTGTTAGCTGGTGTGGTGAAGCAGAAGTTTCCTTTGCAGGTTGAAGGGGAAAGGACGGACATTACTCATCTAATCGTAATCACACTGAGACGCTGAAGGAAGCAGAGCGAGGATGTGCTACTAGCAGTAATCCAGCCCAATGGGGAGGAATTAAATATAAAGAAGAGGGTCATGTGGAGAACAGGGTTTGCTCTCAGAGCTTTGGAGAGAAAAGAAATCTGCCACTTTTTCTCTGTGAACTCCATTTGCTTTTCTTGTTCCTTTCCGTTACAGTAAAGATACAGAGAATGGAAGTGGTTAAACTTCTCCCGAGGGATGAATCACTTGGCTTGGTTTCCTCTCATCATTGCCAGTGCAGACAGGAGGGACAGGATTTGTTTTAAACGAGTCATGGACAGTTGATATTTTCATTGTTTTCTTTCTAAGCATTTAGCTTGGGGTCAGCCTCAGAGCCCAGTTAGTACTGAGGAGAATTAATCATTAAAGGGCAAAACCCTTCCTTAATGCAGAGTTAAGATTGGCTGGAGCAATATCAGCCCCTTGCAGAACCTCTGCAGCCGCAACTCAAACTTCTGAAAAGCAGGAGACGCAGTTACAGTTGCCTGCACCACCTTCATCCTGTCCTCTGTCAGCAGCGTCCCTTTAAAACACACACATTTACTCTACCAACACCCTGCTGGCTGAAATCTACAAACTGTTCACTACCTTTTACAGCCCTTCCAACCAGAGCTCCAACCCCATCTTGGCCTGACAAGGCCCAACCCCTGGGCAAATCAGACTGGGGTAAGGATTGGGCAGGGCCATGAGAGTGGCTGCAGAGCAAGACCCCTGACCCCTACTCAGATCAGCCCCACCTCACTGATCTCTCCTCACTCAGACACACTGCACCCCTCCCCAAATTCCTGAAAGCCTGGGTAGGGGAGCTTATTTTCCCTTGTGATGGTCTGAGCTCTCCCTCCCCACCCGGCCGCAGCTGGAGCTAAGATAGATGCCCCCTCCATTGCTCCCCTTTGGGAAACACACTGTTAATTTAGACAAATCTGATAAGGCTCAGACGTCCAATGTCTGATCTCCGTTCACATTCTCCACAGTTCCAGCCCTTGTTGCTTATTGAAAGAAATGACTCAATATCCCAGTTTCATGTTTTATTAACATGAACAAATACAACCAAGAACATACATCGCTAAGGCTAAACGACTAGCTAATGAAAGGTTAAACAATACAGTGATAAAGTTCAGGTCAAATCAGTAAATCAACGAGTTAACTAGGATATTGCGTTGGAATCAAGTCATCAATTTAGTCAAACCATCAGAAGAATACAGCAGAAAATCAACCCTTATAAATCCTAGAAGAGCAACCCAAGGAGGCAGGTGCATATTTAGTGGTACCAAAACCCCAATCAGAGGTTTTCACCCGGCATTGCATCCCAAATTTGGAGAGCTGAACATTTCAATACCGAAACCAAATTATTGCTTATATTTAGCCCACAGCCTCAAAGTGAATTAGTTTTCTCCTTAGATTTCACTATTGCATCACTAATAATAGAAAAAGGAAAATAAATGGCAAAGATTATGAGGTTGGATCTCTGCAGCTCTTTGGCTTTGGAGTCACATGGAGCAGGACCTGTAGCTGCAGTTGAGGAACCAGGTACTGGCATAGCTGGCCCAGCACTTCGGGCTAGCAGGCTTTTCAGGTACAGGAGACTAGTGCAGGCTGCACAGCCTGTCACTGTTGTGCTTCATTCCCAGAGGGGATCAGTCCTGGGATCCTGGAAGTCAGTCTCCTTAGATGACTTACATAAGAACACAAGACAGGTCATACTAGGTCAAACCAATGGGCCATCTAGCCCAGTGTGCTGCCTGAGAGTGACCAGTGCCAGATGCTTCAGAGAGAATGAACAGAACACGCTTGTTGAGCTGAAAGCTGAAGGACTCCCACCCTTACCTTTTACTTTATCGTTGTAGATTCCAGCTTACCCCATCTTACCACACCTCCTGCGAGGTGTCTGGGCAAATCAGGTGTGAACCAATCCTTCGATACAGACATGTCCCACTCTAGATGAAGTGAGGCAGAGTTTGGGCCAACGTCAGTTTGGAAGAGCCCGACTGAGCCCGGCAGTTTTCTCAAAGTATCTGCTGCCGTAAACCGCATGCAGTGTGGACGTGTGAACCCCAAAGGTATCAAACGTGAAAGAAACAAAGGCCAGTTACGGGGAGGTTTCCATGGCCAGGCCTGAGGGGTAAGCAGCTGGGCTCTAACAGCTGCCTCCTCAAAAGGAAAAACGGTCTCAGCACCCATAAAAATAACCGGTTGCAAAAATCAATCATCCTGCATCCATCAACATTTTAAATTCTGACCTCTCCCGCCCGATGTGTCTTTGTTTAGCAAACAAGCAAATTGGGGACTATGTGGCTGTTACCCTCTAACTCGGTAGAAGGTTACACATCTTGACTCAAGCAATTTTCCTCTTCACAGAATATTTATTTTAAAGTTTATCAAAATAAATTCCATTTGAAAGAGAAATAATTACAGTCTACACTGGGGCTCTATTTTCATACATGCTATTTCTCCCACATGTTCCCCCGCTCTAATTCCTTTGGAGTGAGGTTTTACTTTTCAGGATTAGCCACCATTTCCAATATAGTAGGAGGGGCGGGAGAGAACTAGAAGAAAACCTGAATTATATAGTAACACTGAAAGTTATCACATAATCAGCCTCTTACTTTACACTAATTAACTTCATGTTTAATTTCATTGTCACTGGTAACAACTTATTCAAAGATTACAAAATATAAACCTATAGGGCAGTTTTCTCTTAATTCCCATTTCCACCATTGAGTTTTGTGTGAAGTCACATTCTACAATAACCTAGGAGTCTTCCATTTATGTGAGTTCATTTCGCCCTGGGTCTTCTCCCATAAGTGTAGGTGGAAGGGCTCTCACGCTACGTGGGAAGGCTGCATCATGAGAAAAACACCTGTGTTCTATTATCACATTTTCTAATCCTTCAGAGTAGCAACAGGTGGAGAAGTGATACAAATGCATAAGACTTAATAGCAAAACTAAGAGACCAAACCACAGAGTCAGGACTCAGCATTCATGTATCCTGCAGTCTGAACTTGGAATCTGATACATTCCCTCATTAGCTACCATAATTTGCCCAGCATGGAACTGCTTCTTGTCCAAAAGGCAGCTAGATTGGGACCCATAGGCCTGGATTGGCTCTGAAGCAATCAGATGTTTCTCTCTGTGCTTCATGAAACTTTCGATCCAAATGGTAAAAGACAGTTGTTCCCAATTTAATAATGGCATCCTTTAGGAGTGAGACCAATGCCACTTAACTAGGAGCAGCATTCTAAAAATAGTTTACCTGGGCCACAGGTCACCATAGCTTCCATCACTGGGGCGAAAAATCAACCACTAGTACATGCGATTTCTACCTCGTCCTTGTCAAATCTTTGACTTTTCTTGGAAGTAATTTTATACTTCTCTGGTGTAGAATTCTTCACCAAGCACATAAAAGATCAGTAGCAATAGTTAAGTATAACTCCTCCCCTCCCCCAAATATGCCCTTTATTTCTTTAATCTGGTGGCACAGATTTAAATTAGGGACTAAATTCAGGTGTGGCTTAGAATCCTTGTAAAACACCAAATGTCAGGTATCTATGGAAAATAGGTCTCTTTCTGCAGCTATATCACATTCAACACGGATTTCATTTTCTACATATTTGCAGCATCGCCCAGGGGTGACTGAACAGAAACATCACTTCCATTTTCCTCTTCCCTACCTAGATGGGAATTGCATTTCCCAAATAACAGGCAACCCGCACCTGATTAGGAAGGAGATCTCTTCACGAGCAACCTCCTGCAGGGCCTGGGCCACAACTGCTTTGGGGGCCAAATGCATGGGTATCATATAGTCTCATAGAGTTTAAGGTCAGAAGGGACCATTATGATCATCTAGTCTGACCTCCTGCACAATGCAGGCCACAGAATCTCACCCACCCACTCCCCTAACCTTAGTTCCAAGTCATTTACCAGGGAATCTTCTTCACAGCCCTTTAGAAAATATATTGACCTTCCCAACTGAATGGTTTGGATGGTGATAGGGAAGCCCTCTGACTTACCCTAGCTTCTTCTGTTGTTAGAGAGGGTGAAGTGACATTTTCCCCTATCCCTGCCCTGTTCATAGAATATCAGGGTTAGAAGGTGTTGTGGAAAAATTGACCACACCTTTGAATTTAGAATCAGGCAGCCTGAGGCACTTTATTAGAGTACAAGCATGCATGCAGGGAGAGAGGTAGCGTATTCCCCTATAAGGGTTAAGCTCCCCTCTGCCTGTTTCAATTCTTATCACACTTATAAAGGTTAAAACCGCAAATTAGCATTTTCTTAAAATTCCCTTATTTGGGAGTAACACTTATAACATAAGCAAGCTACTGCAATCTTCTTCCATATATGGTTTTTCCTTTCATTGTTTCTGGGCAGTTTTCGTTGGTGGTCTGCCAGTCTTAAGACCCTTTCTCTGCGGTTACTTATGCCAGCTAAAATTCATACAGAAAGCAAAAACAAGCTGAACACTTCTATCTTATTTCCTTCTTTTGGTTCCTCATTTTCCCTGAATGCCCTCTGTACAGATAAACATATTAAAAGCAGAAATGCAAACCTTGGCTTTATATATAACAATTGTCTAGACTATAGGCCTTTGGGCCTAATACAATAAATGCTGCAAGCAAATAATAACCTAGGCTGGACAGGGGGGCAAATTTTCCCTATCAAAGGGACCTGAAGAGGTCATTGAATTCAACCCCCCTGCTCAAAGCAGGACCAATCCCCAGATTTTTGCCCCAAATCGTCCCTTCAAAGGCTGAACTCGCAACCCTAGGTTTAGCAGGCCAATGCTCAAACCACTGAGCTCTCTCTCCCAGTTCCATCTCTTTGTTATAGTTCAATATATTTTAAGTGAGAAAAGTGGAAGTAACAATTTGTTCTCCAGCACAACCTGAAGCAACATCAGAGCAACTGGGAACGAAACAATTTGTTGATGACTAACAATTGCTTTGAAATGGGGGAACAGTATAACCGTGATGCTCAGGGTTTGTTTAGACTAGGAAAAGTGATGGAGTTTAGGTCAGGTCAAAGGGAAAGCTAATGCCAACCACTGCACCTGGGCTGCAGCTGCAGCTGCACTACAACTATAACTGTCTTTTTACACCAAGGTCACTAACTTGAGCAGCCAACACCATGTGCAGCCCTAGTGGATGGAAGGCCCAGGTAGTTTTGCCTCAGTGTAGCTTGTTGGGATCAAACCTCTCTCTCCCCACCTGGAGCTGATGAACATTCCTAGCTGGAGGGACACACTCCTACGACTCAAAAGGAAAAAGTTGATAGAAAAGAACGCAGGATTGACCCCAAAGAAGGGTCAGCTGCAAAAGGCAGAAGCAGGCAACCCATCTGCAGGAGCTGAGAGACCACGGTGAAGATGATGTGAAGATCACTTTGTGGGGAATTAACAAATGTGATTTAAAAAAAAAAATCTTTGGCCAACCCTAGTCAAGGCATTTATTACAGTTCTCTCTCATGTGAATTTTCTGATGTCTAATAAGGCTTGAGCTCTGATTGAAGGTTTTCCTTCCTTCCTGGTCTACACTACGAGTTTATATCGAATATAGCAGTGTTTTAAACCAAATTAACGCTGCACCCGTCCACACAATGAAATCCTTTATTTTGATATAAAGGGCTCTTAATATCGATAGCTGCACTCCTCCTGATGAGGAGTAGCGCTGAAATCGGTTTTGCCATTTCGAATTAGAGTTAGTGAGGCTGCAATCTAACGGTATTGGCCTCCGGGCGCTATCCCACAGTGCACCATTGTGACCGCTCTGGACAGCAATCTGAACTCGGATGCACTGGCCAGGTAGATAGGAAAAGCCCCAGGAACTTTTGAATTTAATTTCCTATTTGCCCAGCGTGGAGCACTGATCAGCACAGGTGACCATTCAGTCCCAGAATCAAAAAGAGCTCCATCATGGACCGTGCAGGAGATACTGAATCTGATCTCTGTATGGGGAGATGAATCTATTCTACGAGAACTCCGTTCCAAAAGACAAAATGCCAAAACATTTGAAAAAATCTCCAAGGCCATGATGGACAGAGGCCACAACAGGAACTCGGCCCAGTGCTGCGTGAAACTTAAGGAGCTGAGACAAGCGTAACAGAAAGCCAAAGAATGAAATGGACGCTCACGGAGGGAGGAGCGACTGACGACTGTAGCTATCCCACAGTTCCCGCACTGTCCGAAAACCATTTGAATTCTTGGCTGAGCTTCCAAAGCCTGAAGGGTCAAAAACATTGTTGCGGGTGGTTCAGGGTATATGTCATCAGCCCCCCAACCCTCCCTCTGTGAAACCAAGGGAAAAAAATGATTTCCCGCCTTTTTTCAATGTCACCGTATGTCTACTGGATGTTGCTAACAGATGCGGTACTGCAGCGCTACACAGCATCATCCCCTTGCCTTTTGCAAATTAGCCAAGAGGGTGACCAGCTCTACTGTACCGTCTGCTGCATTGCAAGTTGACAATGACTGTTACCAGTCATACTGTACCGTCTGCTGCTGTCATGGGCGCTCCTGGCCGGCCTCGGTGAGGTCAGCCGGGGGCGCATGGACAAAAATGGGAATGACTCCCGAGGTCATTCTCTTCTTCAAGTTTTGTCTAAAGGGAGAGTCAGTCCTGCCTAGAATATCAGGCAAGCCTACTAAAAAACCAGAGAGGCAAATGGCCGCTCCAGATCAGAGCCCCAGATATCCCGCAGAAATGATGCGCTGCATGCCATTCTAGGGGGTGCCCCTGCAACAACGCCACCCATTGCTTCCCTCCTCCCCCACCCCTCCTGGGCTACTGTAGTAGTTATCCCCCATTTGTGTGATGAAGTAATAAAGAATGCATGAATTTGAAACAACACTGACTTTATTGCCTCTGCAAGGAGAGATCAAAGGAGGGAGGGGAGGGCAGCCTCCAGCTGCTATGATATTCCAGGCAGGAGTGAATCTCCAGGAGACAAAACTTAAAGAAGAGAATGACCTGGGGAATCATTCTCATTTTCGCCCAGGCGCCCGGCCGACCTCACGAGGCCGGCCAGGAGCAATCAGGGGACGACGATGACGGAGATCAGTCATGCTGCACCATCTGCAAGGAAGGGAAGGGGATGCTGCTGTGTAGCGCTGCAGCACGCATCTGCCAGCACCATCCAGTAGACATACGGTGACAGTGAAAAAGGCTGAATGGGCTCCATGGTTGCCGTGCTATGGCATCTGCTTGGGCAATCCCGGGAAAAGGGTGTGAAATAATTGTCTGCCATTGCTTTCACTGAGGAGGATTGTCTGATGACATTTACCCAGAATCACATGCGACACTGTTTTTGCCCCATCATTCATTGGTATCTCAACCCAGAATTCCAATGGGCAGAGGAGACTATGGGAACTATGGGATAGCTACGCACATTGCAACGCTCCAGAATTCGACGCTAGCTTCGGTACATGGATGCACACCGCTGAATTAATGTGCTTAGTGTGGCCACGTGCACTCGACTTTATACAATGTTTCCAAAAATCGGTCTCTGTAAAATCGGAATAATCCAGTAGTGTAGACATACCGCATGTGGATTTCCTGATGTTTAATAAGGTTTGAGCTCTGATTGAATCTTTTCCCACACTCAGAGCATGTGTAGGGTCTCTCTCCTGTGTGGATTTTCTGATGTGCAATCAGGGTAGAGTTCTGATTGAAGCTTTCCCCGCACTCTGAGCATATGTGGGTCTTCTCTCCTGTGTGGATTCTCTGATGTGAGATGAGGGCTGAACGATGAATGAAGTGTTTCCCACACTCAGAGCATCCATGAGGTTTCTCACCTGTGTGGATTCTCCTATGTTTGATAAAGTTTGAGCTCTGATTGAAGCTTTTCCCGCATTCAGCGCATGTGTAAGGCGTCTCTCCTGTGTGGATTCTATGATGTGAGATGAGGGTTGAACTATCAATGAAGCGTTTCCCACACTCAGAGCATTCATAAGGTTTCTCGCCCGTGTGGATTGTCTGATGTGTGGTAAGGTGTGGCCTCTGACTGAAGTGTTTCCCACACTCAGAGCATCCATAAGGTTTCTCACCTGTGTGGATTCTCCGATGTGTGATCAGGGCAGAGCTCCGAATGAAGCTTTTCCCGCACTCAGAGCACATGTAGGGTTTCTCTCCAGTGTGGGTTCTCCAATGTGTGAGAAGAGTTGAGCTCCGATTGAAGCTTTTCCCACACTTATGGCATCTGTAGCGTGTCTCTTCCAGGTTGATTCTCTTGCATGTAATAAGGTCTGAGTGGCTACTGAAGTTTTCCTCTGGCCTGTGCTGAGTCTCACAGTCTTTTGCTTTTTCTGGGAGTGCACAACTCCCGTAAACATTCCCTTTGGATCTTCCTGATAATGTTCCACGTGGTTCTACTTGTTCAGCATCTTCCTGCTGGGGTTTCTCCTCCTCATTCTCACTCACCATCCCATCACCTGATGGCAGATAGAGACAATCCAGACATAGGTCACTCCCTATGCTGGAGAGAAAGGAATCTCAGAGAGAGGAATGGAAAAGGGATGAACAAACCAAAATATGTGCAGGAGAGATCAAACCTATCAGGATCTGATTTTTCCCAAATCCTTCCCCAGAGGAGAGAGGAAGTGATCAGTTTTGGTCTGTATCTCATGAGATCATTCAGGAGAAAGTGAGATTGGGGAGGGACCTGTTTCCAGTTGTCAGTCAGAATAGATGGGAAGCCTTGAGTGACATCTGCCATAATGGTTCCACATCTGCAGAGAACAATCCTGAACTTGGAGAGCTCACAAGGTCTTTGTAGGGTATTTGTATTTGTCTAATCTTCCACTTCTTCTAAGCTGTTTTTTTGTGTTTTCACTGTTAAGCCAAGCTGGTCGCCTGCCATATTTACTTTTCTTCCTACACATCGGGATGGTTTGTTCCTGCAACCTCAATAAGGATTCTTTAAAATACTTTTTAAGTATTTCCTCGACTCCTTTCCCCGTCATGTTATTCTCCCAGGGGATCCTGCCCATCAGCTTCCCGAGGGAGTCAAAGTCTGCTTTTCTGAAGTCCAGGATCTCTGTTCTACTGCTCTCCTTTCTTCCTTGTGTCAGGATCCTGAACTCGACCATCTCATGGTCACTGCCTTCCAGGTTCCCATCCACTATTGCTTCCTCTACTATTTCTTCCCTGAAGGGGTTGATTTGGGGGTGCGGCGGGGCAGACCAGGGAAAAGGTGGGGCAGTACTTTGGGGAAGAGGTGGAGTGGGGGAGGGGCCTGAGGCAGAGCAGGAGTTGAGCACCCACTGGCCAGAGGGGACGTTGGTGCCTACTGAGGGGATGGACAAAGGACTGACAGACTCAGAGAAGATGAGGGTTGAAAAGGACTTCAGGAGGTCATCCAGTCCAACCCCCTGCCCATGGCAGGACCAACACCAACTAAATCATCCCAGCCAGGGTTTTGTCAAGCCGGGCCTTCAAAACCTCTAAGGAAGGAGATTCCACCACCTCCCTAGGGAACCCATCCCAGTGCTTCACCACCCTCCTAGTGAAATAGTGTTTCCTAATATCCAACCTAGACCTCCCACACTGCAACTTGATATCATTGCTCCTTGTTCTGTCATCTGCCACCACTGAGAACAGCTGAGCTCCATCCTCTTCGGACCCCCGCCCCCCTTTCAGGTAGCTGAAGGCTAGGGTTACCAGATATCCCGATTTTATAGGGATAGTCCCGATTTTTGGGTCCTTTTCTTGTATAGGCTCCTATTACCCCCCACCCAGTCCCGATTTTTCACATTTGCTGTCTGGTCACCCTATTGAAGGCTACTATTAAATCCCCCCTCGCTGTCCTCTTCTGCAGACTAAATAAGCTCCAGCCCCCTGGTCATTTTCCTTGTCGTCAGCTGGACCCTCTCCAATTTGTCCACACCCTTTCTGTAGTGGGTTGGCCCCAAACCGGACGCAACACTCCAGATGTCCAGATATGGCCTCACCAGTGCCCAATAGAGCGGAATAATCACCTCCCTCGATCTGCTGGCAATGCTCCTACTAACGCAGCCCAATATGCCGCTAGGCTTCTTGGCAAGAAGGGCACACTGCTGACTCATAGCCGGCTTCTCGCCCACTGTAATCCTCAGCTCTCGTTGACCAGCCCCAGGGCTGACCCATGAGTCCGTGGGGGAGGGGTGGAGGAGAGGAGGCCACGGTGAGTGGTGAGGACCCCAGAGAGGGGGGTGCAGAGGAGGAGAGGGGGGACTCAGCCAGGCAGCAGTGGACGATGGGGGATGGGAGAAGGGGGGAAGCAGATACAGGAGGAGATGGAGCACAGGCTGGGCACCAGGGCCCAGGCATCCAGGGCCTGGTTGGCGGCAGCTGTGCCAGGGGCCCCACCTATTTACCAACCGCCTGTGCTTCCACTGAGGATCTCCAGAGTGTCAATGTTCCCGGAGCTCGCCTTCCTGACAGGCCTGAGCAACCAGAGCTTGTCCCTAGACCACTCCCAGCCTCCCCGCGGGGAGCGTATGGACCCAAACAGGCTGGAGACAAGTTATCGCAGAAATCACTGGGGACTCGGGGAGCATCTTCAGCTGTGGAGGGTGACACACCCCACAGGAGCTGAATTTCTGACTCAGGGCTGAGCAGTGCAGGGTGGATGCACAGCACAGCTGTGAGGCTGTTTGATGCGATCGATGCACCCAAGTCGGTTTAGTGAAGACCCACTAAATTGACAGCAGAGTGCTCTCCGGGAGACTCTGGGACTACACCGGGAATGACAGGAGTAAGGTAAGTCTCCCGTCGGCCCAGCACAGTGTAGACACAGCAGTAAGTCGACCTAAGCTACCTCGAATCCAGCTGTGTTAGTCCGTAGCTGGAGCAGCGTCACTTAGGACGACTTACTGCAGAAGGATGGACACAGCCTGAGGCCTGAGTTTCCACTGCAGTCTGGATGCTCAAACACCAGCTTGGCAACACAAGTCACCAAGCCCAGGCCACGCAAAGACAGGCACAGTGTGCAGTGTGGACACTCCTTCAGATAAGCCCAGGAGTGTCACATGAGGAAATCAATCCTTTAGTTGGACTTGCTGGTAGAAGAGCCCAGTGATGGTGCAGCTCCCCGACCGTCCGTGACAAACGCAGCGCTCCAGCAACTGAGCTCTAGGGCTCGCTGCTGAAAGAAAAGCTTCACGAGTGACAAAGGGCAAAGGGAGGTGCTGGTCTTTGGCCAAGGGCAGGGAGCCCCACCCTCCAACACAGACCATTTCCCTCGTTGTCTGTCTGTGCTGGGGCAGGAGCAATAACACGGCCTCCTGCTTTTGCTATTGCAGAGAGTTGGTTATGACGGTCTCCTCAAACACAGGGTGCGGAACAGGCCTCAGACCTGACTGGGTGTAAAGAAGAACTACGCAGCTAGACTGAGCCAGCTGGGAATTCAGATGTGCCCCTTTCCTGGAGGGATGGACTGACCTGTGAGGGAACTGGAACCGGAGCTACCAATGTTTAACTTGCACTCGTTCAGCATCTTTCCTGTGAGTGCCGTCACTGTAGGTTAAATACTCCAGCCCCAGGCTCCCCGCCAGCTCTCCTTGTGATTGGATTCTGTACAGCAGGGGTGCAGGGAAACAACAGGTGCATCTGACTCCTTGGTGAGGTTTTGCGTGCAAGGTGTGTGTGTGAGTCTTTGTGTGTCGGAAGCATGAGTGTGGCACTGTCACTGAACTGGGAGAGGGCGACGGTGGTGGGAGAGAGACAGTGGAAGAATAAAGGGGCAGCGATGGGCATAATGATGATGATTGTGTTGTGTTTCATTCCTTAGATCTGGTGCCACTGCCTGTCCCTTTAGTCTTGTAGTTTACCAAGAGTAAAACTAAATATCTGTTCAGATACAAGGGAGTGTCTGTGTCCATTCCTGTTAGCTGCACAGGGGTTTGACGTTGCTGCTTTCAATCCTCCGGCTCTGCCAGGATAAGGAACAATTCAGGCCGTAATTGAACTGAAGGAGGGAGATGATTTTCTGACAGGAGGGACGGCGCCTCTCACAGGTGTTTGGCAGGCAGCCTCCTTCCCAGGTCTGAACCGATAACACTCAGTTGAAAAGGACCCTCCCAGCCCTCCTCAGCCCGGTGAAAAGGAGTGAGTGAGCGTGGGGGAGAGCGAGCGACGGAGGGAGATGGATTGAGGGGGCCGGGACCTCGGTGAAGGGCAGGATGAGGGTGTTCGGTTTTGTGGGGTCAGAAAGTTGGCAACCCCAGATCCAGGGGAAACAACTCAAACACCCAATGAGTCTGGCCAGGGGCAGGACATCAGCTTTGAGGGGAGGGGTGGGTGTGGCAGTGAAATCACAAAGGCCTTTTGCAGGAACTCGGCCTATTGGGCAAAGGTGGTGGGGAGGGGGTGACCTCACAGAGAGATCGCGACATCAGCCGGGCAGGACAGAGGTGCAGGGCCAGGCCAGTCTCTGAGACCTCCCGGCTTTGCTGCCGCAAGTCACCTTCGCGAGGTCTCTCCTCGAGGGCTGAGAGAGAATTAGGATTCAGAGTTGTGAGCATGAGGAGGAACCTCTGTGGAGTTTTCTCCTTTCCTACCACTGATTGTGCCGAAAACAAACTTCCCTTTGAGAAGGTAAGAGGCTCAGAGAGCTTTGGAACCTGTTCCGTCTGATCCATCTGGCGCAGGCAGCATTCTAGGCACAGACAGCGCTGGCTTCAGGTGGCAGAATTTGATTTCCTCCCTAGGTTTTGATGATTGGAATCCCTGGGGACATTGGGGTGTATCCTTTTTGGTTTATCTTTTCCTCTTTCCTCCCTCCTTTCTCCTCTTCTCTTGCTTCTTTTTTCCCTTTTCCAGCTTCCCTCCCTCTACCTAGGAGGGACGGGTCTGGAGTGCGGGTAGAGGAGGGGTATTGCTCTCATTGCGGGAGGTCCTCACCAAGACGTGGGACTGGGTCTGAAAGTGATCCCCTCTGATGGTGTCCTGGGCCGTCCTTTGGGACATCTGGTGAGACCCCTCAGCCTCCTGCCTCTCAGAGTCTCAGTGCTGATTGGATGAGCAGGGGGCTATCGACACCAAGGTCAGTTTGGTCTCTTTTCAAATCAGGCAAATAAGTCACAACCAATCCAATGTATGGAATTAATCTTGCTGCTTCTCTCCATTAATTGTCTCTTGGCAGGTCTTGATTTTCAATAATGTCCTAGGTCTTCTAAAATACTTGCTGAATAATTACTATGAACCACTGTTGGTCTCTAGCTCACTTGAGGGCACTTTATTCTGATCACTCAATGTGTGAAATTCAAGATGTGAGAGAGAGGCAGAAAGCCAGGAGCAGTGTTTCCTCTAATTTGTTATGTCCATGTGTGGAATGAATTTTGTTTTGGGCACAAATATGGAGGTGAGGTGTGACACATCACCTGCATATTGCGCTCCTTACAAAATACATTCTGCACATGGATGGTGTGTGGCAGGGGTGAGGCTGAAAGGTTTGGAGTGTGGGAGAGGCTCGGGGGGGGGGCGCAGTGATGTGAGGGCTCCGGCTGGGGGTGCAGGCTCTGGAGTGGGGCTAGCGATGAGGGTCTCAGCATTGGAGCACAGGGTAGGGCTGCAGGGGGTGAGGGCTCTGGGGTGGGGCTGGGAATGAGGAGATTGGGGAGCAGGTTGCCCCAGGGAGAAAGAACTGCCCCCTCCAGCCCTCTCTCCCCACAGCAGCTCAGGGCCAGATGAGAGGGCACCTGTCTCCAAGCCGCAGCAGCGCCGGTGGGGCTGGCTTGGGACTGAGGGATGCGACAGGATTTATTTTTCCGAAGTCAAAAGGAGGAAGGGATGGAGTTATGCTTCAGTATTTACCTCATAAACTTATTCCTGTCTAACCTACAGGACACTATGGGAATAAGACACTATGTCATGTGGTGACATCACAAGAGCAGAGGATGTGAGAACTACAGCAACTGAGTCTCCTCCCTGTCATTAACCCCCTGCTCAGCCAATCAGGGTAGAGACTGAGGATGGGAGGCTGAGAGGTCTCACCAGAGAGCTCAAAGGATGGCCCAGGTCACTGGCGGGGATCACTGCCCCAGCACTACTGCAGCTCCACAGTTTTGGGTGGACCTCCCTCAGTGAGAGCTGCCGAGCACTCCCCCGCAACACACACACACACACACACACACACACACACACACACACACCCCTCCTGGTGTTAGGAGGGGAACGGGAGAAAGGAGAAAAGAAGCAAGAGAGGAAGAGAAAGGAGGGATGGATGGAGGAAAAGTTGAAACAAAAAGGACAAACCCTAATGTCCTCAGTGATTCTAAGGGACAAGATCCCAGGTTTGGAATAAAATTCTGCCTCCTTAAGATCATGTTTTCCATGAATTCAACTGTCACCAGAATGATCAGACCGAACAGTTTCAAACCTCGAGGAGGCTCTAACCCTCTAAACAGGGACATCTGTTTTCTAGTAAAATCACTAAAAGGAAGGAGAAAACTCGAAAGAGGTTCCTCCTGGCGCTCAGGTACGTGAACCCCAATACTCCCCCAGTCCTCAAAGAGAGACCTGGAGAAGGAGACTTGCTGAAGCAAAGCCACAGGGTCTCTGAGGTTTCTCTGGCCCCTCGCCCCTGTCCTGCCTGGCTGATGTCAGCATCTCTCTGTGAGGTCACCACCTCCCCACCACCTTTGGCCAATAGTCTGAGGTCCTGCAAAAGGCCTTTGTGATGTCACTGCCACACCCCTCCCTTGCTGTGCTAATGTCCTGCCCCTGGCCAGGCACTCTGGAGGTTTGAGCTACTCCCTGTGGATCACCCCACTCAAGGAGCATTCGTTCTAGGAAGCAAGCCGGCTAGACAATAAAACATCAGACGCTGCTGCTCCCAATGCTACACTCAGTTTTTTAGGAATTAGTCGACTTTATGGCTAGAAGAGACCATTAGAGCATCTAATCTGACCCCTGCATATCACAGGCCTCCTGTATGACACAATAGCGGGTGGGAGGGGGCTGAGGAGGTGGGCAGTGGCGGGGGGACAGATGAGCCAGCGGCTGACCCCAGCTCACCTCCGCTCCACCTACTCCCCTGAATGTCCCACCCCGCTTCTGTGAATCAGCTGTTCGCGCAGGAAGCCTCGGAGGGAAGAGAAGCGGTGTGGCAGCTTCGCGCTCAGGCCCAGTAAGGTGGAGACAGAGACAAAGTGAGCTGGGTCAGGGGGGCCGCCCGCACCACAGCAGGTAACCCGGGGGGTGCACAGGGGAACCGCTCCCCACCCCAGCTCACCTACCTCCCCTCTGCCACCCTGGGCCTTAGTGTGAAGGTGCCATTTGCTTCTCAGTCCTCCCAGGCGTCCCGCGCGAAGCATCAGGGGCAGGGGTTCCAGAGATGGTCAGGGGACAGGGAGAAGGGGTGGTTGAATGGGGCAAGGGTCCCAGGGGGGCCATCAGGAATGAGGAGGGGTTGGATGGGGTGACAGGGGGCAGTCAGAGGACAGGGAAGGGCAGTGGATGGGGTGGGGTCCAGAGGGGGGGCATAAAAGGAACGCAGGGGGTTGGATAGGCGCAGGAGTCCCGGGGGGACACAACCCCCTGGGGTGAGGAGGGAACTGGTTGTTAAGATTTTGGTAGCTCATCCCTGGCCAGAGGGGTGGGAGGCTGAGGAGGAGAGCAGGCGGGCAGTGGCAGGGGATGAGTATGCGAGCCGGGGAGGGGAAAGCTGAGGTGAGCTGGGGGACTGAGGAGGTGAGCGGGCAGGAATTGGTGGGTGGGCAGGTGAGCTGGCGGTGGGAAGGGGTTGAGAAGGTGAGCGGGGTGGGAGGCTGAGAAGGCGAGTAGTGAGTCAGGGGCTGACCTGTTCTACTGATCTGGTCTGGCTCCCATCCCCTCTCAGAGGGTTGCAGCTGTCATGGGGTGTTGCCTTCAACATTCACACCTCATTCATTCAATAGCATAATTGACTACAAAGTGGGGGGAAGATCTTATTCTACTTCTAGCAAATAGAATTGTCTTTTACCAACATTATACAACCTTAGGGGCCTGCTATAACTTATTACCAACATTCAATACTGCTGTTTTGGCGGGGTGGTGCTGGGGAAGGAGGGTTTGTTTCCACAGGGCGGACAGTCCTTGAGGGGGGGGGTGTTTTGTGGGGCTGGGTGGCACTGGGGGGTTTCACTGGAGCCAGGGGGTTTTTGGCCCTCAGCTGTTTTCTTTGGAGTACTATTGCCCTTGCCGCTTTACGAGTTGTGCAGTCCTGGACTAAACCACAGACTCTGGACTCAGCATTCAAGTATCCTGCAGTCTGAACTTCGAATCCGATACATTCCCTCATTGGCTACCATTGTTTTCCCAGCATGGAAGTGCTTTTTGTCCAACATGGCAGCCAAAGTGGGATCCATAGGCATGGAATGGCTCTGAAGGAATCAGCTGTTTCTCTCTGCGCTTCATGAAACTTTGGATTGAAATGGTAAAGGACAGTTGTTCCCAATTTAATCATGGTGTCCTTTAGGAGTGTGACCAAGGCCACTTAACTAGGGAGCGGGGGTCTAAAAAGAGTTTACCTGGGCCACAGGTCACCATAGCTTCCATCTCGGGGGTGAAAATCAACCACCAGTACCTGCAATTTCTACCCGAGTTCTTGTCAAATCTGTGACCTTACTTGGAGTAATTTTATACTTCTCTGGCGTAGAATTCTTCACCAACTGCACAACAGATCAGTAGTGATAGTGAGGTACAACTCCCCCAACTATGCCCTTTTATTTCTTTAATCTGGAGGCACAGATTTAAATTAGGGACTAAATTCAGGTGCAGCTTAGAATCCCTGTAAGACACCAAATGTCAGGTCTCTATTAAAAATAGGCATCTTTCTGCAGCTATATTACATTCAACACACATTCCATTTTCTGCACATTTGCAGCACCTCCAGGGGTGAGCTGAAGACAAATGTCATTTCCATTTTCCCATCCCTACCTCAATATGGATTGTATTTCCCAAATAATAGGCAATAAGCAGCTGATTAGGAAGGAGATATCTTCAGGAGCGACTCTTGCAGGGCCTGGGCCACAACGACTTTGGTAGTGAAATCCATGGGTATTTTGCTTCGTTCCAGGTCATTTACTAGGGAATCCTCTTCTCAGCCCTTTAGAAAAAATAGTGACCTAACCAATTGAACAAATGGGGGATTGGAATGGTGATCGGGAATAAGGGAATCCCTCTGACTTACACTAACTTCTTCTGTTGTTACAAAGGGTGAAATGACATTTTCCCCTATCCCTGCCCTGTTCCTGCTCTTTGTTATAGTTCAATATATTTTAAGTGAGGAAAATGATAATAAAAATATCTGCTCTCCAGCACAACCTGAAGCAACATCAGAGCAACTGGGAATGAAACAATTGGTTTCCAAAGGGGGAACTCGATGACTAACACTTGGTTTGAAATGGGGGAACAGTATAACCGTGATGCTCAGGGTTTGTTTAGACTAGGAAAAGTGATGGAGTTTAGGTCAGGACAAGGGGAAAGCTAATGCCAACCACTGCACCTGGGCTGCATCTGCTCTACAACTGTAATTATCTTTTTACCCCAAGATCACTAACTTGAGCAGCCAATGCCATGTACAGCCCTAGTGGATGGAAGGCCCAGGTAGTTTTTGCCTCAGTGTAGCTTGTTGGGATCAAACCTCTCTCTCACCTGGAGCTGATGAACATTCCTGGCTGGAGGGACACACACTCCTACGACTCAAAAGGAAAGGAGTTGATAGAAAAGATCACAGGACTGACCCCAAAGAAGGGTGAGCTGCAAAATGCAGAAGCAGGTAACTCATGTGTGGGAGCTGAGAGACCACAGTGAAGATGGAGCAAAGACCACAATGCAGGAATGAGCAAATGCGATAAAAACAACAAAAAAACTCCCCCTCAACCTTTGGCCAGCCCTAATCAAGGCATTTATTACAGTTCTCTCCCATGTGGATTTTCTGATGTTTAATAAGGTTTGTGCTCTGACTGAAGCTTTTCCTACACTCAGATCATGTGTAGGGTCTCTCTCACAGTGGATTCTCTGAGGTGCGATCAGGGTAGAGTTCTGAGTGAAGCTTTTCCTGCACGCAGAGCACGTGTAGGGCGTCTCTCCTGTGTGGATTCTCTGATATCTGATAAGGTGTGAGCTCTGATTGAAGCTTTTTCCACACTCAAAGCATGTGTAGGGCTTCTCCCCTGTGTGGATTCTCTGATGTGAAATGAGGGTTGAACTATGAGTGAAGCATTTCCCACACTCAGAGCATCCATAAGGTTTCTCTCCTGTGTGGATTCTACGATGTGTGATAAGGTGTGAGCTCCAATTGAAGTGTTTCCCACACTCATGGCATGTGTAATGTGTGTCTTCCAAGTTGATTCTCTCACTTGTAATAAGGTCTGTGTGGCTACTGAAGTTTTCCTCTGGCCTCTGCTGAGTCTCACAGGCTTTTGCTTTTGCTTTTTCTGGGAGTGCACAACTCCAGGAAACATTCCCTTTCGATCTTCCTGATAATGTCCCATGTGGTTCTATTGGCTCAGCATCTTCCTGCTGGGGTTTCTCCTCCTTGTTATCACTCACCATCCCGTCACCTGATGGGAGACAGAGAGAATGAGACATAGGTCACTCTCTGTGCCTGAGAGAAAGGAAATCTCAGAGATAGGAATAGAAAAAGGGATGAACCAACCAAAATATATGTTGGAGATTTTCCCCAAACCTCTCCCCAGAGGAGAATGGAAGGGATCAGTTTTGGTCTGCATCTCACCAGAACTCTCAGGGGAAAGCGAGATTGGGGGGGGGACCTGCTGCCAGTTGTCAGTCAGGATAGGTGGGATGCTGTAAGTGACATTTATCTAATGATGCCACATCTGCAGGGAACAATCCTGAACTTGGAGAGCTCACAAGGTCTTTGTAGGGCATCCCAAATGTTTCCTGGACAGTTTTGAGTTGGTTTAACCAATTCCCCACCTGTGCAGGCAGCTCTCAGGGCACTTCTTTCTCAGAGCCCTGGAGACCTGGGACCCACGGCTCTTCCCCTCATTCCAGCTGCGAGATCACATCAGGTTTGGAAACTGGAAACTCTACTCAAGGCAAAGAAATCAAGGGAGGTCAGTGGAATTTGTGGGATATTTTTCACAAATAATAGTCCATGGTTTTAAGCCAATCTCCTTTTTAAGCAGTAACATCCCAGGGCCAGCTTCCTTGGCTCCATGTGGCAGGAGAGTTATTATTCTAAATCATATTCATTACCTCAGTGCCTAGGGACCAACTAACAGGGGGTCCCCATTGTGCTAGGCACTGTACAAACACAGAATAGTAGATGGCCCATGCCCTGAAGAATTTACAATCTAAATAGAAAAGACAAACACAGAATGGGGGAAGGGTAGAATCCTCTGTTAGAATAGAGATATTCAGGCCTGCCTGTAAAGCCTATACATTAAGAACTTACAAGTGTTTGTTATCACTTAACTAGTTACAGGAGTATGAAAAAAAAGAATGAAAATCTCAGTCTGCCTGTGTATGGGTCTTCTCTCACTAGGTTAGTCTGAGGCCTTTTTCTTAGGCTAAGGACTTTGGCTAAGCAGCAGGGGCAGCCATTAGCTGGGAAGCGAAGGGTCACATCCTCTCATCCCAAACCAGTCACACTGAAATAAGGTGCTATTAGGCTGTTAGGAAGACGATCCTGTCTGTATGATGCCCATCACCACCAGATAAAGAAACAGATCTTAAGATGGATAAAAGAAACTTAGTTTGACAGCATCCTGTCTGGCAAGAAATCACTTATCAATGGCTCTGACTGCGAAACTCTCATTTCTGTATTGTTCTATCTTTATGGCCCTCACTTTTCTGTTGTTTATCTGTCTGGTTCTCTAATTGTTTCTCTCTTCTGTACAATCAGTCGTGCTAGGTGTAGCTGGCAATATGACTATATAAACTGGGGTCAAACAGGAGGGGGAAGGGAAATTGGAATCATGTTTATTAAGTGGGGGGAACAGGAACAGGGACACAGGCAAGGCTGGGAAGGAGGACGGGGGTAAATGCTCTGCAGCATCAGAGCTGGGAAGGGAACACTGGGGAACAGACTGTATGGGTGTATAGAGATAAGCCCGAGTGGTGTGAAGGGCTTCGGAATATGTAATCTTATAGGTGTAACAATTGTACGGGCTACACAACCACCCAGTGACATCATCAACAAAGTGCCCATTTGTGCCTGGGTAGCGGCCCTGCTATGGGAGGGAGTGTGACGTTATTGTTATAAACTGGGACCATATAGAACATGGTTTGCAACCAAGGTCCTGTAGTGGCACCAAATCTTAGGTAAAGGGGGTCATATAAGGTGTCTAAGACCAGGTTATGGGTGGCTGGTTATGACTATGCTGTCTGTGTGCATGTGTCATTTTTAGTTGAAGTTATGTATATTGGCTCTATACTGTCTGTATTTCAAGTTGGTGCTGTGCTTCTGGGAAACATCCCAGACAAGTTGGTGTTAGCTCTGCCCAGCTGGCTTGATGGCCCATTAAGGACCATCAGCTACACAATTGACCCATGGAGAGAAGGCAGACACGCCTTGTGACTCAGCAAAGTATGCAGGGACTGGCCCATGTGACTCCAGACTCCATTTTGCTGTAATTTTACACAGTAAGGACAAAGAGGTTCTTACACCTGGAAAAACCTATCTAAGGCTGATGCCTCATCTCCATCTGGTCAACAATCCTGCTTCTTACCTCTGGAGGGACTTTGCTACAAACTGAAGCTCTGCACAAAGGACTGATGACCCATCCCAGCGGGGGATGTACTCCAGAGACTTGATTTGAACCTGCAGTTTATGCCATCACTGCTACAAGCCTGAACTAAGAACTTTGCCATTACTGTATGTAATTGATTCCATTTAACCAATTCTAGCTCTCATCTCTACCTTTTTTCCTTTATGAATAAACCTTTAGATTTTAGATTCTAAAGGATTGGCAACAGTGTGATTTGTGGGTAAGATCTGATGTGTATATTGACCTGGGTCTGGGGCTTGGTCCTTTGGGATCGAGAGAACCGTTTTCTTTTATCGGGGTGTTGGTTTTCATAACCATTCATCCCCAGGACGAGTGGCACTGGTGGTGATACTGGGAGACTGGAGTGTCTAAGGGAATTGCTTGTGTGACTTGTGGTTAGCCACTGGGGTGAAACCAAAGTCCTCTTTGTCTGGTTGGTTTGGTTTGCCTTAGAGGTGGAAAAACCCCAGCCTAGGGCTGTGACTGCCCTGTTTGAGCAATTGGTCCTGATTTGGCACTCTCAGTTGGGTCCCGCCAGAACCGCATCGTCACAGGGAGGAATGCAGCAAGGACTCAGGATCAGTGGCCAGGGTCACTGAGCATAGACATGGGGAGGTTATATGGGGAGAGGGGTTATGAGTGGGAGAGGGAGGTCAAATGTTAAAATAATGATATTTGGGAAATGTAAAAGAAGTGAAACTGAACAGAAATAAAACTGGAGTGTAGGCTCTAAAGCAACAAGGCTTCAGTAGGGATTGAGGGTTAAAGGTCTGGGATCCCCCACACCTCTAGATTCCCAAACCTCTCCTCCCTCCCAATGACCCACCCAGCCCACTTCCCGGGTGCCCTTCCTCCACACTCCCCTCCCCTTCTTCCCATTACTCTCAGCCGGCACCACTTCCCGGCACCTTGGGAGCTTCTTGTATTTTCTCCTCATCTCTCACTACCTCCTACCTCCCTGCTGCTTCTTAGCTCTAACCCTGCACACACCCTCCCCATGTCCTGGCACCCCAGAATTATCTACTCCCCCCTCTTCTCCGCCCCTCCCACGGCTCTCTTATCCCTTCACCCATGGGATCCTGAATGGCAACATTACATGCTCTCCTAAAAGAGCTCATCTCACTGTCACACAAATCATGCATGAGTCATACACATATTTACACAATTTAGAATTCTACAGGAGGCATATTTTCCTCTTAAAATGAGGAAAAGGCATGAAAGCTACAGTGATTAATATAGCCAATAAGGATATATTAAATCCAATTTTAAAATGACTGACGGCACCAAAAAGGCACATGTCCAAAAATGATACTAGCGTGTGGGAGATAAGGCAAAAAAAGGGGAGCAAGAAAACCTGCAAAACATGTATGATGAATAAAGGTATACAGTTATTACTACTCAGGTTCTTTAGAGACCCCACAGCTTCTAATAACCCAGGCGACAGGACTCCTTACCCAGCAAGACCACCGTCTCATAGTTCTCCTGCATGACATCCCTGTAGAGGGCTCTCTGAGTGGGGTCCAGCAGAACCCACTCTTCCCTGGTGAAATACACAGCCACCTCCTCGAAGGTCACCGGCCCCTGAAAGACCAAGAGTCCAACACTCAGTACCTGCTGCCCCACTCACAACCCCACTATTCACGGAATAGCAGCACCAGGTATATGGGAGCTCCAGGAGGCACATGTTAACAGAGTCCCACCCCACCTTGCTTAGAGCAGCCAGGAGGCATTAGAGGGTGGAAAGAGAGAACCTTTGTGTCTCCCAGCTGACAGACAGAGGCAGAGTCATCACATTTATCACATAGCTACTAGCCAGGGCTTGATATAGGAGATGGGGCTGTCTCTGGACCCTGCTGGTGGCTCCCTGGTAGGAATCTCCAAAGAAAATATATGGAAGAAAGGGGAAGTCAACAGTAAAGAATATAAGTTAGAAAGTCAGAATTGTAGAAAATTGGTAAGGGAAGCTATCAGGAATCAATGACCACTTAATGAAAATAAGAAGGAAGTTTTAAAAAAGTATATTAAGTACAAAATTAATCCCTAACAATGGTAGTGGTAAATTACTAGATGGAAATGGCAGAATTATCAAAATAATACAGAAGAGGTAAAAGTGTTCAATAAATATTTCACTCCTGGAGTTGGAGAAAAACAGATGATGTAATCGTATAAGACGTTGACAACGACAGTCTTTCCATCCCAACAATAACTCACGAGGATGTTAAGAGCAGCTCTTACAGTTAGACATGTTTAAATAAGCAGGTCCAGATAACGTGTATTAAGAGTTTTGAAAGAACGGTGGAGGACTGTTAATGTTGATTTTAATTAGGACTTGGACCAATGGGGAAATTCCAGAAGAATGGAATAAAGCTAATGCTGTGCCAATATTTAAAAAGTGTAAAAGAGATGACCCAGCTAATTAGAAGCGTGTTAGTCCGATACTGGGCAAGATAATATAGCAGCGAATATGGATTTAATTAATAAAGAGGTAAAGGAGGGTAATATAATTAGTACCAATTAACAAAGGTTCAGAGACAACAGATCCAATCAAACTAACTGGATATCCTTATTGGGTGAGATCAAAAGTTTGGTTGCAGCTAATAGTATTGATGAGCTGAGAGGTGAAAACATTACCTAGACTTCTGTAAGGCATATGACTTGGTTCAGCACAATATTTTGACTAGAAAACTAGAAAGATACAAAATAAACACAGCATACATTAAACAGATTAAAAACTATGATTGTAAATGGGGAACCATGCTTGAGTAGATTTCTTTCTAGGGGGTTCCCACAAGGATTGGTTCTTGGCCCTGTGCTATTTAACATTCTTATCAATGACCTGGAAGAGAATATAAAATCATCATTGATAAAGTTTGCAGTTGCCACAAAGACTGGGGTTCGTGGTAACTAATGAAGTGTCAGAAGATTCAGGCTCCAGCACTGGGAGTCCGGGAAGTTTTCCCAGCCCTGGCTGGAGGGTTATTTCCTGTTCCACAAAGAGTGGAAGTTCCATTCCCAACTCCTGTGCCTTGAAATTAGGCCCTGACACTACACCACACATTCAGCATAGTGGTATGATTATAAAATGATTAGAACATAATTATGTTGCATTTTGTGCAAGATGCGTCATGTTCAGTGTCATTGGAAAAGTTATGATTTGTTGAATATGACTGTCCTATTTGTGTGCATGTATCATGTTCGTAACTGAAGTAATGGATATTGACTCTGTATCTGTATTTCAAATGTGTTTACTCTGGGTAACATTCACAACAAGCCTTTCAGGTACAACAAAGAAGCCAGACAGTGTTCATGGCTCATCAAGAAAGACAATGGACCGTGGAAGAGCTTAGCCCTCTTGTGAATTTTTCAGCTGGCCTATGAGCCATGGCTACTATGACTCAGCAGAGCATGCTAGGGCATGTGAGCAGACCACATGACAACAAACTCCATTTTGGTACCTGTATTTTTCCACAAACTGGACTGGGAAACAAGTTTGGAACAAATGGTTCACGCAATATGGAAAAGCTACATAAGGTGGAGTGTGACATCATTTCTTGGCCTCATTCCCCACACAAGAGAACTCCTGGAAACACCTGAGGAAGAAAGACTGAACTGGGGGAACTGCTGGTCCCAGGGTAAAGGGATTTTTAGCTTGTGTATGGAAACTTGGTGGACTGCTTGTATCATCAGTCAGGGTGAGAAACTGCTAATTCAAATTCTATCCAGATAGTATGTTAAGCTTAGTTTGAGTTTTTGGTTATTTGTTAAGTAATCTGCTTTGATCTGTTTGCTACCACTTATGGCTGGGAAATTGGCTTTTGTCTTCTATCTGTCTTTGAGTGGCTTAGGTAACGCACTCAGGTAGCTTAGTTGGATGCGTGGTGCCACCTGCTGTCCTGTTGGGTAATAACAGGGCCTGGAGGCTGGCAGTGTGAGAAGGGCCAACCCAGTTTGAGGGTTAGAGGGACAGTGTTTCCCAGAAGCCCCCCAGACTGCACCCCCGGGGTGACAGCCCATCACACCCTAGAGTACACAAGTCTCAGCAGGTTTGTCACATCCTTTCCCCTCCCATTCCACACCCTAGACAGTTCCTGCCTCCCACTACCTCTAGCAGCTCCCACCCTCCTATACATTTACTTCTCCTCTCCTCCAAGCAGAACCCACCACCAGCTCCCTGATAATCCCTTACCTGAGCCAGCTCCATTGCAGACATTTCCTTCCAGCTGGGAGGAGGGGATGATTTAGGGTGAAAGGTGGACATTATTCTGTAGCCTGCCAGGGCAAGAAGGGCAATGTGAGAGAATTCAGACAGGGTTTCTGTCCTTTCCACATGTCAATTCCCCCCAGCATTTTTCCCTGGTAATGGACATTCTAGGTTCTGCCACACTGTGTAGCACAAAATGACCTTATTCCAGTACAGGCCTAGCCCCCTCCCACAAGGGTGTAACCCTCCTAGACATAGTGAAACCCTCCCAGTAGCAGAGTCTCTCTGTTACATATACAGTTTGTAGATGATACCAAGCTGGGAGGGCTGCAAGTGCTTTGGAGGCTAGAATTACAATTCAAATTGATCTGGACAAACTGGAGAATATAGGATGAAATTCAATGAGGAGAAATCCAAAGTACTCCACTTAGGAAGGAACAATCTGTTGCACACATACAAGACAGGAAATGACTGCCTAGGAAGGAGCACAGCAGAAACGGATCTGGGAGTCACAGTGGATCACAAGCTAAATATGAGTCAACAGTGTTACACTGTTGGAAAAAACCCAAGTATAATCCTGAGATGTATTAGCAGGAGTATTGTAAGCAAGACATGAGAAGTAATTCTTCCGCTCTACTCTGCACTGATTAGGCCTCAACTGGAGTAATGTGTCCAGTTCTGGGTGCCACATTTCAGGAAAGATGTGGAAAAATTGGAGAAAGTCCAGAGAAGAGCAATAAAAATGATTAAAGGTCTAGAAAACATCACCTATGAGGGAAGACTGAAAAATTGTGTTTGTTTAGTCAGGAGAAGATATGATCAGCTTTCAAGTACATAAAAGTTCATTTCAAGGAGGAAGGAGAAACATTGTTCTTAACCTCTGAGGACAGGACAAGAAGCAATGGGCTTAAATTGCAGCAAGAAAGGTTTATGTTGGACATTAGGAAAAACTCCCTGTCAGGGTGGTTAAGCACTGGAATAAATTGCCTAGGGAGGTTGTGGAATCTCCATCATTGGGGATTTTTAAGAGCAGGCTGGACAAATACCTCTCAGGGATGGTCTAGATCGGGGTGGCCAACATGTGGCTCTTTAGAATTTAATACGCGGCTCCTTGTACAGGCACCAACTCCGGGGCTGGTGCTACAGGCACCAACTTTCCAATGTGCTGGGTGTGCTCACTACTCAGCTACAGGCCCTGCCCCCACTCCACCCCTTCCCTGAGCCTGCAGTGCCCACGCTCCATCCCCCCCGTCCCCCCACCGAGTGTCTTGCATAGCATGAGCAGCTGATCGGGAGTGCGAGGAGGGGGGGTGCTGATTAGTGTGGCTTCCCATGGGTGGGAGGCACTGGGAGCAGGGGGTGGGAGCTGATGATTCTTTAGCAATGTATATTGGTAAATTCTGGCTCTTTCTCAGGCTCAGGTTGGCCACTCCTGGTCTAGATAATACTTCATCCTGCCTTGAGTGCAGGGGACTGGACTAGCTACCTCTCAAGGTCCCTTCCAGTTCTGTGATTCTATGAACCAAAGGCCAGAGATGAGCAGAATCAAAGAAGTCACTCTGGGGTTTCTCCCTGTCATTGTCCCCAAGGCAGCTCTCTCAGATTAACTAAGTTATTTGATGCTCCAGCCTTTATACAGTCTCTCCTGGGAGTGCCCCTTTCATGGGCTGGGCCTAGTTTTAGCTTTTGGGAAGCGTGACCCTGGGGGCTCTGGGATTGGGCCTTCTTGCCTCAGCACACCTTGTTTCTTTCTGTGGCTCCCCAGTGAGTCCAAATGAGTAGATACTCCTCATACAGACTGTGAACATAAGAATGTGTTTTGTGTTTAGACTTTATTGAATGCTTGTAAGTTGCTGCCTGAGTTAACATCTGACTAGTTGCATTGTGAGCCTCTGTGGCTCTGTAAATCACCAGACAGGAGAGAGACTTTACCTATGTGAAGTGCTGATTGGCAACAGAATGCCTGGCAGGAAAGGTCCATCAACACCAGAGAGACTATTATGGGATGTTAACAAAGACACAAGACTGTTGTTGTGCTCTTCACTTCCCATTAGCTGAGTTTGCTGCTCAGAGCACATGGTAGGAAGGGGATGAAAAACCCCATAGAGAAGGAACTGATTGTCTGTATGCTGCCTGGACTCTCGGGGGGAGGAGGGGAAGTTTCTAGGCATAAGCAAGAGATCCCCAGCTGCTTAGCCTGGGTTAGACCTAAAGAATATGTAGAGCTTGCTTATTACTGAAGCTTCTATTACCTTTGAAATTTAAGACTGCAACTCATCTGCATCTATAGCATTACCTGCTTTAACTTTGTTAACAACTCTCGTTTCCTTTTAAATAAGTCTTAATACAGGTTATGACAGGACTGGCTACAAGTGTCTTTGTTGGAAGATCTAAGATTTAATTGACCTAAGGAAGTGACGGGTCCTTTGGGACTGGCAGTAACTTGAACATTGCTGTGATTCATGCTGTAAGGCAGTGGTTCTCAACCAGGGCCCCCCTGGGGGGACGTGAGCAGCTTTCAGGGGGCTGCCAAGCAAAGCTGGCATTAGACTCACTGAGTCCCAGGGCAGAAAGCTGAAGTCCCAGCGCATGGGGCTGAAGTCCAGGGCCCTGAGCCCCATCACCAGGGCTGAAGCCAAAGCCTAAGCAATGTAGCTTTGCGGGGCCCCTGTGGCAGGGCCGCAGGCAGTTGCCCTGCTTGCTACCCCTAAGGCCAGCCCTGGATTTTATATGCAGAAAACCAGTTATTGTGGCCCACATGGGCAGTGGAGTTTTATAGCGTGTGTGGGGGTGGGGGTGGGAGGCTCAGAAAGAAAAGGTTGGGAACCCTGGAGTAAGGGACCACCTGTCACAAAGGTGAGCTCACCTGCGTGGTGAGATATATGGGATCACCCAAGAGGACTGTCTGTGATTCCATGTTAATGCTGTTACAATGCCTGAAGCGTTTACACTGGATACTTGGTTGGTGAAATCTCCATACAGACCTCACACCCAATTTGGGGTTTGTGCCCTGCTTCTCACCAGTCTGCCTGAGGCTGGTGCTAGTGCTCTCGAGTCACTGAAGACAGTGTTACAGAGAGAGGAGCTGTGACTTCCCCAAGGTCACTAAACAGGTCCATGACAGAGCCAGGAACAGATCCTGTTAACTCCCGAGCCCCATCACTCGCAGCTTGGAGAGGTCCCCAGTGCACACTGTAGGAAGAGCTGTGCAGAGATTGCAAATGAGCTGCTCTGCCAAGACAGCCTGCACATCCATGGACAAACCACCTCGCTGGGGTGTGTCCCCTGGGTCAGGAGAAGTCAGTGTCCAGTCCTGTGGGGCTGTGCTCCTGGCTCATACCTCCAGTACTCACTGCTGCCCCTCCGTTACCAGCTGCACCGTTCAGTCAGCCTCAGGCCTCAGGGAGGTCACAGCCCCTCTCCCCACCCCAAACCTTCAAACTGGGACATGGTGCAGCAGTGCCAGAGTGCACCAGTGTAAATTCTGTCTACACTAAGGGTTTGCACCAGTGCCTAAAACAGCAGTGTGGCAGAGACCTTCAGAAACAGCAGTACGGTGGCACTAGAACCTATTTCTAGCTCGGTCACAGACAGCCTGGGTGACCTTGGACACGTCAATGTTTCTCCTCCCAACTTTAGTCTCTTTATCCAACTGCCCACTCACTGGGGTCTCCTCTCTCTCCAGAGCTGCTCACCACTAAAATCTGTGTGGGTGTCCCCAGAGCTAAGGCAGTTCAGCTCTGGAACAGTCTTACAAGGGGGCTGGGAGTCTCTTTCCCTGGAAGTTTTAAAGAACAAATAGGACAAAGCTTTGTCATAGATAATCTACATATACTTGGTCCTGCCTCAGCAGAGAAAGCTGGACTTGATGACATCTTGAGGTCCTATCTAGCCCTACATTTCTAGGATGCTATGCAATATATACATATAAAAACACAACATACAGAATAAAACTCACCACAACATAATGTCAGGCAAATTCAGGGGGAAAAAAAACACAACCTACACTCCACAGCATAAAATGACAATACAAAGGAAAAGAAAGCAACACGATGCGAACTATGACATCCTAGGACAAAAGTACACAATGGAAAACAAGCTGAGGCAAAACAATTCACCATAAAACTGCTACACAACATGGTGCGATCACAGTTCCAAATGGCACCATGCAAAACAGCTCAGCGTAGAACATGACGCAGCAAAAAAGATAATTATTTCAATGTAGGCCTGGAAGGGATCTTGAGAAGTCATCTACTCCAGCCCGCTGTGCTGAGGCAGGACCAAGTATCCCTAGACATTCGCAGACTGGCGTATCTCTAACCTGGTCTTAAAAACCTCCAATGAAGGAAATTCCACAGCCTCCTTGGAAGCCAATGCAAGGCAAACACAGACCAAAACAATGCTGTACACACACACGCTGGGCTTGCGGTTAAGGGGGGAGGCAAGAATTGAAACAATCTGGGTTCAGTTCCCAGTTTTGCATAAATTCTCCACGCAAACTTGTTACACACCGGTGGCTGGCCCGTACCACTGACTTGGGCCCACACGGCTCAGGCTGTGGGGCTGTTTAATTGTCATGTAGAAGTTCCGGCTTGGGCTGCAGCCCAAGGTCTGGCACACTCCCACCTCGCCGGGTCCTAAGGTGAAAAGAGACAAATTCATATTACAATTAAGGCACAAATATTCAACAGCGAGGATGATTCACCACAGGAACAAGCTACCAAGGAAAGTGGTGCATTCTCCATCTCGTGACGTCATTTCATGATGACTGGATGCCTTTCTGGAATGTGTTTACCCCAAAAGTAGCTAGTGTGTCATACAGGAGGCCTGTGATATGCAGGGGTCAGATTAGATGCTCTAATGGTCTCTTGTGGCAATAAAGTCGACTAGTTTCTTTAGAACTGAGTGTAGCATTGGGAGCAGCGTCTGATGTTTTCCTGTCTATCCGGCTTGCTTCCTAGAACGAATGCTCCTTGAGTGGGGTGATCCACAGGGAGTAGCTCAAACCTTCAAAGTGCCTGGCCAGGGGCAGGACATTAGCCCAGCAAGGGAGGGGTGTGGCAGTGACATCACAAAGGCCTTTTGCAGGACCTCAGACTATTGGTCAAAGGCGGTGGGGAGGTGGTGACCTCACAGAGAGATGCTGACATCAGCCAGGCAGGACAGGGGCGAGGGGCCAGGGAAACCTCAGAGACCCTGTGGCTTTGCTTCAGCAAGTCTCCCTCTCCAGGTCTCTCTTTGAGGACTGGGGGAATATTGGGGTTCACGTACCTGAGCGCCAGGAGGAACCTCTTTCGAGTTTTCTCCTTCCCTTTTAGTGATTTTACTTGAAAACAGCCGACCCTGTTTAGAAGGTAAGAGCCTCCTCGAGGTTTGAAACTGTTCAGTCTGATCCATCTGGTGACAGTTGAATTCATGGAAAACATGATCTTAAGGAGGCAGTATTTTATTCCAAACCTGGCATCTTGTCCCTTAGAATCACTGAGGACATTAGGGTTTGTCCATACATAAGAACATAAGAAAGGCCGTGCGGGTCAGACCAAAGGTCCATCTAGCCCAGTATCTGTCTACCGACAGTGGCCAATGCCAGGTGCCCCTGAGGGAGTGAACCTAACAGGCAATGATCAAGTGATCTCTCTCCTGCCATCCATCTCCATCCTCTGACGAACAGAGGCTAGGGACACCATTCTTACCCATCCTTGACTGGAGATTTGTAATGGGAATCACTAGGAGAGGAATGATCCTGGGGAAGTCAATGCCCAGCCTCCCAACCCTGCTCCTTTGGCCTTGTTTAATGAACAGATGAAAGATAAGAGCGTTGTACTCAATACGTTCAGTGTCCATACAATCTCGGTGCACACTGGATTTGAAAGTTGTCCTTCTTCATCCACGAGTGTCCATTTGAAATCAGAGGATTTATAATGCCCCATGGGCTACTTCCCTGTGATACACAGGGTCACACACATCGTGGTGAATAGGACAGATGACTAAGTAATCACAGTGGGTTTCACCCCTGTGGGATCACCTGTAAGGATTTTTCCTTCCTTTAAAGAGGGCAGGACCCAAACCCCATTCAGAAGACATGGGGAATCTTACAGTAAATTCTTCCCACATAGTCCCCTTTGTAAAGCCCATCTATCGGAGCTTCCCTTAGCACAAGAAAAAAAGGACACGCAGTGGTAACCACACAAACAAGACTTTATTTCCTATGGGGAAAAGGGCTAGGATAGGACAGAGAAGGGCAGATTAACAAAACTTTAACTCTGGAAATGCTCCACTCTCCCAAACAGTTACACCCTGAGGTAATGTTGATGTTCTCTCTCTTCTCTTGCAAGGACAGTGGTGGATGGCTGCTGCTCTCTTGACATTGGACATCAGGGACGGACTTCGATGAGGGACATAGGAACGGGTGAGTAGACCTAACTAAAACCCCTCCCTATCCCTCTTTGCGTCGTCTCTGCCTGGATGTTAGACCCTATCTACGCGGATTCAATCCGTGCGTGGGAGTGTGCTTCCCCACCCAAAATAATAGAGCACATGGGAAAAGGTCACCACATTCTTTTCCCAAGTCCAAGATGGCCACCTTATAGATAACGCAAAAGGTACATGCCTTTCTTCCCTTCTTTTACTAAAATTTGGCAGGGGCAACTAGCATTTTACAACCTGGAGACTGGATTTGACCGATCAGGGGATGTTCTGGGACAGGGTGACCCATCCAGAAGGGGGTTGTGTATCCCCTCTGAGAACTCCTCCCCCTGTCCTCTACCAATTGAAGTGGGTGTCAGCCCTGTAGGACCACCCCGAGAGGGGATTTGACCAAACACGGAAGTAATGTGGCGGAGTGACCTGCCCGCAACAGGATCACATGGGCCATCTAAAAAGCCCTCACACCACCCTCTACCAATTGGCGACGGTTTCAACCCACCTTGGGCCATCACAGAAGGGAAACATGTACCAATCAGAACAGATATAGCCCGAAGGTCGAGGCCATGATTTCTGCAAAACACATCCTTGGAACGAGACGGCCTCTTCCCCGCAGTGTTGGGTTGCGACTTCCAGGACGATGCTGCCAGTCACGCAAACATGGAGCTCCGGAGATCGGCGGCTTCTGGCCTAGGCCTTCGGGCACTACCTATTCTGATCGGTACGTTTCCCTTCTGGGATGGCCTAAGGGATGAGTGTGAAACCCTGATCGATTAGCAGAGGACGGTGGGGGGATTTCATGGAGGGGTGATGGGCCCCTCTTATGGGCAGGTCACCCCACCATGGCACTTTCACCTATCTGGTGAAATCCCCTCTCTGGTTGGTCCTAAGGGGATGAGGCCCACCCCAACTGGGGTGAGTCCTTGGAGGGGTTACATGACCCACTTCCGGATGGGTCACTCTGCCCCAGAACTTTCCCCCGTTGCTCAGATCCATTCCTGAGGTAGATCGATGGCGATAAAATACCCCCAGATTGGGGGAGGAGTGGGAGGAGCTCTTAGAGGGGTCACATGCCACTCCTTGCTTCTGCTCACGTTTGCATCTTGACCCCGAAAGTCTTATGTCATGGGGTCATTCTCCTGGTGACAGACGAGTGATGCCTTAGGGGTGAAGGGGCGAGGTCCCTTGGCTGGAACCAAATAACTGCCCTTAGCCTCAGTGTGGTTTGACCTAATGGCCACAGTCAAAATGGCTGCCCTCCCCCTCAGGGCTGTGTGGCCCAACGACCAGAGTCCGTGCGGCCGCCCTCCCCCTCAGGGCTGTGTGGCCCAGAGACCAGAGTCCGTGTGGCCGCCCGCTCCGTCGGGGCTGTGGGGCCCAATGACCAGAGTCCGTATGGCCGCCCGCTCCGTCGGGGCTGCGTGGCCCAACGACCAGAGTCCGTGTGGCCGCCCTCTCCGTCGGGGCTGTGGGGCCCAATGACCAGAGTCCGTGTGGCCGCCCTCTCCGTCGGGGCTGTGTGGCCCAGAGAACAGAGTCCGTGCGGCCGCCCTCTCCTGCGGGGCTGTGGGGCCAGAGACCAGAGTCCGTACAGCCGCCCTCTCCGTCGGGGCTGTGTGGCCCAACGACCAGAGTCCGTGCGGCCGCCCTCTCCGTCGGGGCTGTGTGGCCCAACGACCAGAGTCCGTGTGGCCGCCCTCTCCGTCGGGGCTGCGTGGCCCAACGACCAGAGTCCGCGGCTGCCCTCTCCGTCGGGGCCGGGTGACCCAAAGACCAGAGTCCGTGTGGCCGCCCTCTCCGTCGGGGCTGTGTGGCCCAACGACCAGAGTCCGTCGGCCGCCCTCTCCGTCGGGCTGCGTGGCCCAATGACCAGAGTCCGCGGCGCCGCTCTCCGTCGGGGCCGTGTGAACCAACGACCAGAGTCCGTGCGGCCGCCCTCTCCGTCGGGCCGTGTGACCCAACGACCAGAGTCCGTGCGGCGCCGCCTCTCCCTCGGGGGCGTGTGTCCCATCGACCAGAGTCCGTTCGGCCGCCCTCTCCGTCGGGGCCGTGTGACCCAACGACCAGAGTCCGTGCGGCCGCCCTCTCCGTCGGGGCCGTGTGACCCAACGACCAGAGTCCGTGTGGCCGCTCTCTCCGTCGGGTCTGTGTGGCCCAACGACCAGAGTCCGTGTGGCTGCCCGCTCCGTCGGGGCTGTGTGGCCCAACGACCAGGGTCCGTGCGGCGCCGCTCCGTCGGGCTGTGGGGCCCAACGACCAGAGTCCGTGTGGCCGCCCTCTCCGTCGGGGCTGCGTGGCCCAATGACCAGAGTCCGTGTGGCCGCCCTCTCCGTCGGGGCTGTGTGGCCCAACGACCAGAGTCCGTGTGGCCGCCCTCTCCGTCGGGTCTGTGTGGCCCAACGACCAGAGTCCGTGTGGCTGCCCTCTCCGTCGGGGCTGTGTGGCCCAACGACCAGTGTCCGTGCGCCGCCCGCCTCCGTCGGGGCCGTGTGACCCAACGACCAGAGTCCGTGCGGCCGCCCTCTCCGTCGGGGCTGTGTGGCCCAACGACCAGAGTCCGTGTGGCTGCCCGCTCCGTCGGGGCTGTGTGGCCCAACGACCAGAGTCCGTCGCGCCGCCTCTCCGTCGGGCTGCGGGGCCCAACGACCAGAGTCCGTGCGGCCGCCCTCTCCGTCGGGGCTGTGGGGCCAGAGACCAGAGTCCGTGCGGCCGCCCTCCCTCTCCGTCGGGGCTGTGTGGCCCAACGACCAGAGTCCGTGCGGCCGCCCTCTCCGTCGGGGCTGTGGGGCCCAACGACCAGAGTCCGTGCGGCCGCCCGCTCCGTCGGGGCTGTGGGGCCAGAGACCAGAGTCCGTGCGGCCGCCCTCCCTCTCTGTCGGGGCTGTGTGGCCCAACGACCAGAGTCCGTCACGCCGCCCTCCTCTCCGGCAGGGCTGTGTGGCCCAGAGACCAGTGTCCGTGCCGCTATCCTGTCTCTCACGCCTGTGTGGCCCGATGGCTCCAGACAATATGGCTGCTCTCTCCCTCAGTGCTGTGTGGCCCAACGGGCAGAGTCAATATCGCTGCCCTTCAGCACAGGGCTGTCTGGCTGAGAGTTCAGAGACAAGATGGCCGCCCCTCCTCTTGGGGCTGTGCAGTCTAGTGGCACATTGGGGAGGTGGGCTGCCACCCAAGGATGGATGGTGGCCGGGGTAGGGGGACCCAGGCCCTTGTTACTCCCCCCCCGGGTCCTACCCCAGGGCCTTGTCCATGGCCAATGTGTTCGGCACTGAGTCAGTGGGGATCCAGCCAGAACATCTGACGTCAGTCACCATGGCGATGGCTAGTTCTCCCAGGTTACTTCCTACGAGATGTCTCTAGGACATGGGCTGGGGGTCTCTGGGCTCCCGGCGTGGGAATCTCCCAGAGACTCCGAGCTCCCCTGCACGTCTGCAGGCACCCGGGGATGGGGTTGGGTCTCGGCACCTTGGGGCTCTGCAGTCAGGGGCGTCAGCTGCTTCTGGACTGGAGCCTACAATGTGCATCCTCCATTTTCGGCATCTGCCTAGACCGAGCTGAGCTGCTCCCTTTCACACTGGTGCTCCAGTTGTAGCATGTCCGGCAGGGCTGGGGAGGCTTGGCTTCCGCCGCCTAGACTGTGAGGTTATGTGTGACTGGTGCACCCCGGCACATCCTGCTCTGCCTCTTCTCTCTCCTCCTTCCCATGCAGCAGCTGCTTTGCCGTCTCCCAAGAGATGTGATCAGTGGTGGGCTCGGTTGGCTCCTGTTAGCCTCTAGATGTCTGTAAGAGGGAGAAAGGGCAGGAACACAAATCAGAAGAACAAAACCTTCCAGCAGGGTAGTTTTCCACAGCACAAAACCACCACACTTTGCTAATGCTCCTTTGTAACTTCCCTGAGAGCTGGCATTGCGTAAAGAGAGCACCCAACCCCCCACAACCTCCGCTACCCTGTGGGCTGGCAATGGATAGAGGGAGTCTGGGAGACTTTCTCCTCTCTCCGCCTGGCTCTGATGACTGAGGGAATCACATGCGAGAAGCTCTGTGAATGTAGGGCTCTGTGCAGTGGGGAGAGATGTCAGACATGGAGCCCAAAGGTGGGGTTGTCCTGACTCTGCAGTAACTTCATTACAGTGAGAGAGATTTCAGAGTTCAGCTACAGGGTTCTGCCCTGTAACCGTGTGTGGGGCTGGGGCAGAAGTGGGGCAGTGATGCACTCATGAAAGGAGTAGGGCTAAGGGGGGCCCCGTGGTACAGCCGCTAAAGCCCCTGTGTGCTGCGTTCCAGCCGGGCCGGCTCTGCCTGGCTGGGGTGGGGCGAGGCGGCTCCGCGCGCTGCCGTTCCTCTCCCCCCCCCCCGGCCATTTGGGGATTTAGTTGGGGATCGGTCCTGCGTTGAGGAGGGGGTTGGACTAGATGACCTCCTGAGGTCCCTTCCAACCCTGCTAGTGATACTCTATGAGCTGCTCTTGCCTGTAGGCTCCGCCCCCTACAGCTCCTGTTGGCTGCGAATCATTAATCCCACCCTGGCCCTGCCCCTAGCTGCTCCTCACTCCAGCTCCAACCCTCGGCTCGACCTCCACTAGGCCCCACCACCCCGGCTCCAGCCACTGGGCCCAACCGTCCATGCTCTGGTGTCTGACACCAGCGATATGTAGGAGTCGTTCACCTCCGGGCTTTCCATGCGTATGGCCCTGACTTTGTCAGCTCTGGTTTTCATCTGCCATTGTGCTGCCCCGTCACATGGCTTTATTAGATCCCTTTCAACTTCTTCAAAGTCTTCTCTACGCCTCACTGACCTACACAATTGTCTGTCATCTGCCAATATCCACCTCGTTGTTCAGTCCCTGTTCCAAAGACGCTGTTGTACGTACCATAGCAGGACAAAGAGGTCTTCTGTGTCGGTCCCGGTTCCCTAGTCGAATGCGGAACCCGACACGAGATTTCCAAGCTTCTGCAGCCATTTGTAATGTCTATTGAGGATGTGCCCTGTGGTCCTGTCACATGTCAAAGGCACTTCCTGAAAAGCTGAAACAAAGAGGAAACGGGTTGGAAGCCCCATGGTGCTGATGTGACTGGTGCCTAGGAAACCTCCCCTTCAGATGGCCATTGCCACATGCTATTAGCTACCCAAGAGTCTGCAGGCAAGAAACAGCAACTCAGCTACTCCCAAAATAGCCCTGGACAGAGAGGAGACCCCATTCCGTGCGTAACTTCCCCCTCCCCCAGCATACGCACGTCCACACGCTAAAACACAGGCAGGTGGGAGCAACTCTGCTTGGGATGGAACAGAAAAGCAGAGGTGTTAAATCATCCAACATTTACGCACAGATCCGCATAGGAATTTAGACTCCTAACAACATCTACTGAAATCCTATGTGGCCCTGGGCCTTCGTTCCTTAAGAGGTCACAGGGAAAGATGTTCCCAATGTGCACTCAGGAATTTCCTATGAGCTGATAACCAAGATATGAGTGGTTCCCTGGCCTGAAATCTCTCCATTACAGGGAGGGCAAGTGATGAATCTTTCCCTACAGAGGGTAATTGTCATCATCACCACCACCACCCTTAATAATAACAACAGCCCTTTTCAATTCTGTCAGGCCTTCCTTCAGAGATGTTCTGACCTCTATGAAGACAGTCTCCCACACAGTTCTAAGGCTACGTCTATTCTAGGAGCTAGGGATGGAATTTCCCTGCTCCCGTACACATATTGTGGCACCTCGATCAAAGCTCACGTGATCATCCTTCTTCCTTAAACACTGTCCTTAGACAGAGAGGACACATTCAAACTGTTTTCAGGCCCTGTGCTGCACCCTGTACTTCCCACAGAGGCACAAACACACAGAGGTATTTCCTTACCTTCATACAGGCGGAGATGCCATCTTCAGTCACTGTTTCAGACAACAAGTCACAGTAATGGTGGATAGTATTTCCTAGACAGACAATGAATCTCATGACTTTTCAAATCCTTTGCTTAAAACTGCGAAAGATGCAGCCATTCTCCCAAGACAGCCCTTGGGAAATTAAATACATTCCTTACATCTGTTCACAAAGCACATTAGATAAAGCATCAGAAGCCTAGAAGTCACTGAGAGACTGATTTCCAAAGGAGATTGAATTCACATCATGCTGGTTTCCCCAAGGCGCAGCCAAAGAGGAGTTGTGGGCAGGGGAAGTTGGTGCGATCGATACAGCTAAGTTGCTCCACTCATCTTGGAAGTCATGTTAATCTCTCTCTCTCTCTCTCTCTCTGTCACACACACACACACACACACACACACAGTTTTAAGATTCTGGTGCTGTGAGAGGGAACAGAGCAGCAGTCTAGAAAAGGGCTTTGAAGGAAGCAGGTCAAAAAAGCTCAAGTGAAGTCGCTCTGCTTACCAATGAACAGGGCTGCAGAATGTCTGATTGTTGTCTGTGAGCTTTCCAGGTATTCTAAGGCGTGGAACAGGAATTTGGGGATGTGGCTCTTGTTGTTCTGCATCTAGGAAGAAAGAAGGAAGAAACGCACAATATACAAATGACATGTTCTTCCCACAGGGACTAGTCCAGGGAAGCCAAAGCATAGAGCCAGGGCATGGCAACAGCCAGTATGAGCCCATACGCCATAGCAGCACCTCTCTGGAGTTACTGTTGTGTTCTCCAGAACCTCAGCTTTTGTTTTCAGAAAGTTTGCAGGTCTAACAGTTCAGGAGAAAAATTTCAAAAATGTGAAGGGATTGTAACTCCTGCAGAAATGAACCAGCAGAGAGCCTGGAATAGAGTCCTGCCACCCGATGGAAGCGGATGGGTACTCAGGGTGTGGGGTTAAAAAGGTCTCCCTCAAGTCCCCATTCACCACTCTGAAGGCACAAGGAATTCACCTACCAAGCACTTCCAGGCACACTTCCGGAGCTGTGTGGAGCCATCCCAGGCCATGCTGCGGAACAGCGTCTTCAAATGAGCCCACCTGAGAAACACTGCGCAGCGGAAGAGCGTCAGTTTGCATCTCTGCAAGAGAAGGTGAGACCAAGAGGGTTCTCACTGAGAGAGGGACAGTCTGGGGGACATGGAGCCTTCCCGTCACTTGTTCTCCTGCTTTTCCTGCTAGTGGAGGAGATTCCTGTCATTTGTTGTACACAGGAGTGTGCTCAGGAGAGGGAATTGGCTGGAGCGAGCCAGAGCCGTCCTGTCTTTGGATGGTTTGGAGCGGTTGACCAGGGCCCTGCGCTTTGGGGGGCCCCGCACTTCAGGGGGACGCAGGACGTGGGCCATGCTGGGGCCAGGAGCAGTACTCCCGGTCCCACTATGCTATGCCCCACCTCGCCAGCGCCCAGCGTCGTTTGGGAAATGAGGGGGTGGGGCTTTGGGGGGAGGGGAGGAATAGGGATGGGGCAGGGGGCGGAGCAGGGGTGGGAAGAGGTGGGGTGGCACTTGGGGGAAGGGATGGAGTGGGGCTGGGGCTTAGGGCAGAGTAGGGGGTGTTGTCCCAGGCCCTGTGCCCCTCTATGGACGGCCCTGGAAAGATTCATAAGAGATCTCCACAGCTCAGTCCTTAGGTGCAAAGAGACTGCATGAGAGCGTGAGTCAGCTTTGGGATCCCAAAGAGTCGGACCAAAGGGCCGCCAGATCAGGCTTCCCTCCACATCCCAGTTGGCCCAACAACAGAGGGCAACGTCCGGTGAATTCTGGGAAGCTGGGACCTGGAGAAGTTCTCTCAGGAGCTCCAGGGAAGAAGTCAGGGCAGCTGCACCCACTTTCCAGAAGGCTGTGGGCAGATATCAGCTCCCTGAACTGAAGGGGCTCTTACAGATCTGTGCTCCTTTTCTTTTGCTGCCTCTTGTTATGAACCTTTGGATGCAGCAGCCCAAAGGCCTGAGGCCCGTCTTTGCAGGAGAGGGTCAGGGCTCTTTCCCAGAAGAAGGCTTTTCTTCCCAATTGTGCTGTGTGCTGTGAGAATGGATGAGGCACTGGGCTCCAGCATGGAGTGAAGCAGGGAGGAGAAGACTCTGCTTGGGCAAGGGCTCTGGCCATTAATGGAGTGGGGGCCCCAGGAGATTCTGGCTCTTTACTCTTAAGGAAATAATGACCGTGGCACTTACCAGTGTCACACTCTCATCCGGTCTTCAAGGTGCAGCAGGAGCGGGAGCAAGCAGTGGATCATCTTCTGCTGCACGATGGGTTTGTCCGGGTCCTTCACGCTGCTCACCACGTTGCCAAGCAGTAAAATGGCAACGGAGCGCACGCTGTCCCTCTCCTGGCAATGACACACAGGGAGTGGGAAGCCCGGTTAAAGCCAGGCAGGATCAGAGCATAACGTGACAGAGTCATAATCCACGCTGCTCCGGTTCCCCCGTGTTAACTGACTTGGGTCGCGGGAGCAGTGAGGCCACCAGGCCAGCGCCATAGACATCTTGTGTAGAACAAGGCCTGAGACACTGTGCAGGGCAGTGCAGCCCCATGGTGTCCTAGACACAATTTCTGTCTGGAGAGCACAGAATCCTAGACCCCTAGAAGCTTAGGGGAGAGGGAGGGAAGGCTGCTGGAGACTGGTCTGGGGAAGGGGAGGAGCAGCTGCTGGAGCCTTACAGGGAGGTGCTGCTACAAAACACAGCAGTTCTTTTGCTCCTTGGTGCCCCTGAGAGCCGGGAGATTCCCGACCCACCTCTTTCCTGCTGGGAATCTCCACCTCTTTGGGGCCGGTGTTCTCCAGACAGCTGGTCATCTGCCCAGTGCCAGGACCCCTCTCCCCGAGGCCAGGCGGCAGCAGGGGCTGGGAGCATGGCGCTGATGCTGAGGTTTGCGGAGAAGAGCTCTGACAGGGAGGTGGCTGAGCAGGAGCATCCCCACCCCTGGCAGGGGCACCCCTTGGAGGCTTCATGGCAGGGCTGAGGGTGGGAGGGAAGGGGATGGGAAGAGAGAGACAAGGGCACCAGAGACAGGCGGGGGGGGGGAGGAATGGGGTTCTCCTGTGTTTCCCAGCCTTACGTCATCAATGAAGGGGCGAAGGCTGACTGCAATGTCCTGGGAGATGGAGCCAAGCCCCTCCCCATCCAGGAGGTAGATGATGTCTGCAGCTTGATGCATGGCTCCCATGACACGCCCTCTATCCGTGTCACAGAACATGTCCATGATCGCTGGCAGCTGGGCCCGTAACGAGTGCACCTGCAGCAATGGAGAAGGCAGCTCATTACTACCCTGGATGACAGCCTGGGGCATATGCTGGCCCATCCCACTCCCACCTATGAGACACCACGGCTGGCACAGCCGCCCAATGGGGCACAAAGTCATTCTCCTGTCACTCTCTGCCAGCTGCTCACTGTAACCTTTGTCTTTGCTCACCCGCCTCCCCCACTGCATCACATCTGCAATCAGGGGTCAGCTCACGGGAGCAGGGACCACGTCGTGCCTTGATTTGCTCAGTAAAGCACCTCCAACATTCGAGTGCTGTGCGTTAAACAACAAGGCTTGTGTGGGGATCTCGCTCTCATTGCTGAGCGATTCAATAGACATCGGCTTCCTCGGTCCCCCAGGCAATCCACGCCCCTCACCTTTTCTGGCTGGAGCACAATACTGCCAAGGCCTCGCAGACTGAGCCGACGTACAATGGGGTTTTTATCTTGGGTCCATTCCATGAGCTGTGCCTGGAGCTCTGATTTTGTCAGTATTGTCTCAATGGAAGGACTCTGGAGAAACTGGAAAGAGCCAAATCAACATCGGGTTGAGGAGCAGAGGTCTTCCTGTGGGGTCTGTCCCCTGGACACTCATCTTTACCAAATGGCCACTTACTCCCATACAACGTCTCCGGTGTGTAGGGAGCCAGTTGCTGCTCTTTCAGTTGGCTCATTCCCAGAACTTAGACTAATGCACAAGTCACAAATAAACCCCCAGGGAAAGGGGAATCTCCAGGCCCCACTGAGTGCCATGGAGAGACCCCTGGGGCAGAAGAAAAGCAGAACCCCAGGAAAAGGTGAGGAGAGAAGCATGGCCTTGGGGCACCGGAGAAACATCTCCTCTTGTCACAGGATCCCACCTAAGTACATCCAGCCAGGAGCGATCTCACCCTGTCTCTCCCTCCCTCTCTGTGCCATGCCCCACCACCATCCATGTGCGGAGAGGAGCTAGCTGGCTGGAAGGCTGCTGAGCTGCTGACAATGTGCCCAGAGCTTACTGGCCTGAGCTGCTCTCCTGTCAACTAATGAATCTCACCTCAGTGCAGAAAGTTATGGCGATATTTCTCTGCTCCTCCTCCTTCTCCCTTTGAACAGTGGTGACGGCCTCTCTGAAGACGGCAGGGAGCTGAGGTTCTCAAACTCGATCATGGCTCTGGAACATGGAGCAGAAAGTCCCTTGTGGTTATCAAGGGGGAGAGAGAGTTCCTCTCTAGTTGCTGGGCTGAGATGGCAGCCTGGAACAGAGGAACATTTCACACGGAAATCCCATTCCCAAGAGAGACCCACTGAAGAGGAAACTTTGGGCTCCTACCTTGCAATCACGCCAACACCCTGCAGTAGTAATATCGTGAGGCTATCATGTCCCAACCCTGCTGAAATTGGATGCTGGCAAATTCCTTCCAGTATCCGGGCATGGAAAAAGAGTCTTCACAGCCTCCACCGACGTGCTAAAGACAAAAATACCAGTGTCAGGCAACGAGATCAGCCCCAATCATGGCAAAGCTGCACACGCCCTGGCACACACAGCATGGACAGCAGGAGCTAGCCTCCCCGAGGATAGATCCAGTGTGATATCATGGTGCTCCCCTGCCCAATGGGCCCTGTCGACACTGCAGTTTCATTGAGTTTGTAACCAGTTAGTGACACTGTAGCTTCTTAAGATGGTTGATGTCATCACTCAATGCGGTTGAATACTTGATTCTTTACTGTGACAGGTAACAGGACTCAAGCGGGCATGTGGGGCCAGATCCTTAGTTGGTGTAAGTGAGCCTGGGCTAACTATAGCACCCGAACAAATGATGGCCATGAACAGCCTACATGTGTTTAGCAGAGCACATCTGTTCTTCCTTTTCCTTTCAGTCATTACCTTAGGGGGTTGAGGCAGCTGGATCCCTCCTCGGGGCTGGATGTCGTGCTGGCCATGTAGGTCCTGGCAAGTGCAGATCCATCACATACTGCACTTGCCTGACGCAGAGGATGAGCATCTGGGGATACATTTCCAGGATGGCTTCTCGGTATCCCCATAGGAAAAGGACCTCGTAAATGGTCCTCATTGCCTGGAGGGGGGGAAGAATTTCACTCCACTATCCCAATCTGCCACCTGCCCCCATTGCCATTCGCTATTGTCCTTTTCTCGGGTCTCATTTCCTCCCAGCCTATTACAAAGAGGATTGGCTCCTGAGAGGAGGAGACATTTGGAGGGTCCTGAACCTTCACCCATTCCTGGAACGGAAGCAGGATGGAGCCCTACGGAAAGGTCAGAGGAGTCTGGATGATGTTATTCCCCATTATTTCGCTTAATGGTGCAGACTCTGTGCTTTGGGTTTCCAGCCATGACTGCACGGGCTGAAACCATCCTGAGGAGATCTGTTCTTGTAGACCCAGTGTTTCTGGCCCAGTCAAAAGTACTGGACATCTCATGATCCCATGCTGGGAAGATTTCTAGTCACAATTTAGAGAGCCAGAAACCTGGATACTTCCAAGAGACACCCGAACTGCACCTGCTCACTAAAGAGCCACCTAGAGCGGCAAACAGAGCCAGGGCACCAGCAGATAAACCGCTTCAGATCAGTAACTTTTCCTGGGTGAAGCTTTATTTACACCTCTTTGGTTTGCTAGCAGGTGGCCAGGACACACTAAGGCCTGGTCTGCATTACAGAGTTATGTCAATGCAAGGCCCCTCACCCAGCATCACCCTAACTATGGAATTTCCTTCCCATTGGCAGAACTGCCCCTTGGTGCCAAATTCATAACTCCACCTCCATAAGTGGCAGAGAGTCCAGGTCGATGCAGTGTCAGTGTAGACACAACGTCGCGTACGTCAACTGGCTTTCAGGAGCCTTCCCACAATGCCCCACCCTGACCGTACAATCGAGACGAGCGCTTCTGGTGAGGACGTGCACTGCCGACACAAGCAGCAAAGTGCAGACACACACAAGGGATAGAATTGCTGTGGCGGCTGTATGCCGAGGTTACGCAGGTCGGCTTCATTGTGTAGTGGAGCCGTGGCCTGAAGCTAAGAAGGGGTGAAGCTCACAGACACACACAGATGCACTATCCGTCCCGCGGTTGCGGGTTCTCAAAGTGACATCTCAAACCTCACTTACAGCCAGAGACACATTGCCGCTCTTCTCCTCCCGGTGTCTCTGCTGGAGCTTGTCCAGCAGCTGCTGCAGCACCTCCTGGGGAGCTGTGGTTCTTCCCCCAGGGCCTTCCACAGCTCAATGGCACATCTGCAGATTCAGAAAGAGAAGTCAGACCTTCCCTGCTTGGCCACCTCTTGCCCTCCCCAGGGAGAGGCTTGGAAAACGGGCAGGAAAGGCGTCTGAGAGAGGAGACACCGATTGGTGCAGGGAGGCTGAGGCAGGGCAAGTCCCGTCAGAGAAGGTTGTATTTATTCCTTTCCCTAATGGGTTGTTGTTCCTGAAGCTAGCACCGCTGTTTCCAGGACAGTGACCATGATCTGACCACCGAGTGACCAGCACAGTGTGACCACCAGACTGTGCAACATTCTGCTCTGTTACGCTAGGCTCAGTCCCGAGGAACTTGCCTGACCTCAGTGCAGTTCCTCTGGCTATTTGGGGTGTAACTGAGACCCAGCATTTGGCCAAGTGTCTCTTAGCAGCTGAATCCTACTGCAGTGTGGTGGACGGGTCAGACACTGACTCAGAACATGCCCTGATAGGAGAGGGTTCAGGGGAGATTGTACTGCCCAGTGTGACAGAGCTGGAAGGAAACTAGTACTGAAATCCCCCTCCTCTCTTCTCTCCATTCTTGCTGATCTAACCGCTCCTGGTCCCCCCAGGCATCCGCACAGGAAGACTGCAGACAGATCCAAAAGGCTTCCAGTCATTTAACTTCCAAGTTTGGTGAGGAAGGTCGGACATGGTGGTCAAGCCCTGGGGACACTGAGAACTAGGTTGGACAAACCAAGAGCAAATGGCCTGGATTTAAGGTCTTCAGGAAGCTTGACTGAAATTCTGTGCCAACGCTGCCGAGTTTCTATAGGTTCTGAGCACAGACCCTGGAAAGCACTGGGGCTGCTTCAAGGAATTCAAACCTGAAAGGTTTACAAATCAAACACTCAAATCAATATGAAAACCAACACTGTATTCCTCTGGTAACGGAACTGGGTAAGAAATTCAGTTTCTTTCATGCTGCTCTTCAATTCTCTCTCCCATGTGACACAGATTTGTCTATGGTCAGTGCAGAACTGCATTGCAGAGGATGCTGAGGAAAGACGGAGTTTTGACCTCTGGCGAGGGTCCAGTTGGGTTTCACGGCCCCTAGGCACATGGAGACTGTATTATAAACACCTCAGCTGGATGACTCTGCAAAGTGATCGGCAATAACCAGCAGGACTCAGGGTTCACAACGTATTGAGATGAAAAGAGGCACTCACCCCTCTCAGAGCTGTTCTTGCCGGCTGTCTGCAGACTCAGGCAGGCTGCACTGCATTTACGCTCTGGTCATGTGTGGATCATTTATTTATTTATTTAGTTTGCAACAATTAGGTCTGGAACTTTCTGTCTGAAGAGATTTACCTCTGCTGCGCAGCGCCATAAGGATGAGTGCATTTTTTCACCACTTCCTCAGCCATGGAATAACTAGGGATCTGACTGCAGGTAACAATCCTGCACTGGTCCCCAGCGGACGGACAGATGGACCTCATGGACCTTTTCCATCTCTGCCTTCTCTCACACAATAGGGAGCAGCCAGACCTCATGACCCAGGGATGTGGAGTGAGCCCCAAAGTCATTTATTGGCCCTGTACTGGACGGGAGAGGAAGTGGGGTGACCCATAGAAATCAGGACAGTGCTGGACTTCCCCAGAAAACTGGCACGTCTCCATCCTGGGGAGTGCAGGAGGAGGGTTGGCTCCTCAGTGGCTGGGCCTGGGCATCTCCTCTTGGTGAGCCTGGACAGCTCTCTGCACAGCAGGAAACTCCCTCCAGCTGCGTGAGCCCGACGGACCCTTCCCGGACTGTGGCCTGTCGGTAGGAGCAGGAAGAGAAATAATGGCCTGAGGTGATAACAGAGCAGCTCCCTACCTGTCCGAGGACAGCGTGTGTGCCACACAGCTCAGAACCACGTCCTGGGGGTGGGAACGAGCCAGCAAGGCCGTGGCCCTCAGTGCTGCTTTTCTGGCTCTGGGATGACAGACGTTGTCCAGCCAGATTAAGATACGTCCCACGACGTCTCCAACCTGGAAGAATGCCAGAAAGTTGAGGGATGGATTTATCCATGAGTGACAACCTCCCAGGTAACCCCTCCTGGCAGCCCTGCAAGCCGCCTCTCACCTCGGTTGCCCATCTTGGCTCCTCCATAATCTGAAGAAAGAGGCTTTGACAAGTCCAGGAACCCCAGCCTTCCTGAGGTCTGGTTTAGTACCTTAAAGCTCAGAAACACACACAAAAGACTTCCCCCAAACCTTACTGTGGGCACAGCCCAAACTCCCCTGCTATCCCAGGGCCTTCCCTGCCTTAGCAAACTGCTCTCAGCCTGCTCTCAAGGGCTTCCCTGCAGGAGCCTTTCCTCCATCTCTGCAGCTTCCTGCTGATCTCTCTAGCACAATCAGTTCCTCCAGGCCCATGCTTCTCAACCCAGTTTCCATTGTGGGCCCCATATGTGCTGTGTGGGGCACGTCCAATACCACCTGTTTGGCCCTGAGGATGTCCCAGGTAGAGAAGCGCTGCTCCAGACCCAGCTGGTTCCACTGATGTACCCCAGAGCCCATCCCAGAGATGGCAGGCAGGGCTAGTTGGACGGGGCTAGCCAGCTCCAGGCCCCAGCCCTAAGGAGAACCTCTACACTGCGGGATTTTAAAACCTGCCGTAACCAATCTCAAAGCCGGGTCTCTAACCTCGGGCTCAGGCTATGGCACTGGGAACAGCAGTGCAGACCTGGAGACTTGGGCTGGAGCCCAGGCTCTGAAGCCCCCTCCTCCCCAGGCTTCAGAGCTCCAGTTCCAGCCCAAGCCCAGAAGAGGCTGCGTTGCCGTTTGGCCCCACTGTGCCAGCCCTGGGAGCCCACGTCCATAGGGCCAGGCTTTCCGGCTCCTGCTGCAGAGTTTGCAGCACAAGGTAGACAGACCCGAAAGGGACAAGCCGCCCCCTCGGGCTCTTCCATGAGGAACTGGTCATTGCTCTTTCCTCTCTCGAACAAGGAGCAGGAGCTACAACCCGGGTGGCTGGATTCTGGTGCCCTGTTCTGCTAGCAGGAGTTAGAGCCCTGCACAAATCAATCTCCTGATTGAGGGGCCATTTGTTATCTTCCCCCTCGGACCTGCTGGAAACAGGGAACTCGGACAGAGACAGGGACGACCTGCAGGAAACCCCAGGAACAGGCAGGTTTGGGGAGGAAGCTCAGGCTCAGGATTCTGTTTGTTTATGAGTCTCCGAGTTTCCAGGAAAGCCAAAGCCCAGGAAGGGAATAAGTCTGCACTTAGGCGCCATGGGCAGGCGGTATCTGGGGAAGGGCAGGAATGTCACCTATTTCCAGGCCGAGCGATTGAAGGCAACAGTTAAAGGACTGTAGGGAACGTGAACCCTGATTCCTTTCTCGATAACCCCACCTGCGCAGGCTTGGGCAACTCAAGGAGCTCTCTGGGCTTCAGTTTCCCCAGGTGTCAAATGGGTTGAATTCCTACCTCCCAGGAGGGTGGTGGAGCTTCATTAATCAGGGGGAATAATGACTCTGAGAGCCTCCTACCCAGGGGATGTAGAAATGAAGTCTGCCAGAAACCTCCCTAGGCCAGTCTAATTCACGGGGGAGGCACTCAGATCCTGTGGGGATGGGCAGCAGGATCAGAGCTAGGGAGAGACAGAGAGAAAAGTGCAAAGCCAAATTCCTCCTGATCCTTCAGCTGGAAAAACAAGGCCCCGCAGCATGTCTGAGGAAACCAGTGTGGAGGCCCCTGGGCAGACTAGGTAAGTGCTGCGCTGCCAGGGCTGGGGCTATCGCTCCCCTTCAGTGGGGCTGGGCTGTCCTCAGGGACGTGTCAGAGCTCCAGCGGGCAGAGAACAGGTCAAACACCTCACGCCGCGGATCCCCGCGGCCAAGCGATGAAGGGAAAGGGGCTCAGCCAACCTTCACAGCACCATGCCCGTGTGTCCCAGGAACAGTTTCCTAGGAGAGGAAATTCTCCCCTCCCCCTCTCTGCGCAGCATCCCCCTGCCCCACGGCGGGAGTCTCTTACTCTCTCCATCTTGTCTCCGTGTAGAGACACGATGGTCCTCAGCTCTTCCTCGGCGGCTTGAAATCGCTCCAGGGTGGGTGTCGTCAGACCCTTCACGGCTCTCATCAGCAGGGCTTGGAGCTGGGCTGAGGGAAGCTGCTCCCCGGGGGTCTGCAATGAGAGGGACAGAGCCTGTCGGGACTGAGTATTTCCATCGCTCAGCTGCCCTGGAACAGTCTGTCCCGGCGGGAGGCTGGCAGCGCCCCGTGAGCGTGGAGACTCCGGCTGAGCCCTTTCTTAACAAACCTCAACAGGTGCCGAGGTTTCCTCAGTCTTTCATACGCTTCCCCTCCCCTGCCTGAGAAGAGATGGGAGCCTCTCAGCCGGTGCTGGGACCCCAAGGGCACCCCATTTCCTCCTCTCTAGCCCTCCCCAGGAAGCCCAGCTTTTGCTGAGAAAGCCTCAATGGCCTGCAAAGCCCAGTCAAGTTGCTTGTTGAGTGCAGCCGAGGGTCCCTGCAGAACCGGCCCCAGGTCCCACCCCACCCCGCCCACCTGAGCAGATGGGCGCAGCAACTCTAGCAGCCCCCGGTCGCTGCGAGGACAGGCCCGAGAACAGGGCCCCAGCGGCAATGCCTCTTCCTTCCCACCCTGCAGCGTGTGGTGCTGCCACAAAACAGGCAGGAATCGCCGGCAGGACAGAAAGTAGCTTCGACTGAAGGAGCAAGTCTGCCTGGCTGAGGAGAATCCCAAACTGTGGGCCTCTGGGGCCAGCCCCCCGTGGGTCAGAACTCACTGGGCACAATGTTACTGCAGGGGGACTGGTTCCAGGGTCACCTAAACCCAGGGCCTGGGGTGCTGAAGGCCTTTGCCCTGGTGTCTCAGGCACCTCCTGAGTGTTACTGCAGCTGGCCTGCGTGGCTGGATTAGCCCCGTCTGTCCTGGACGCCAGCAGCTGAGGATGCAGTAGAGCACACCAGAGCGACACACTCGCATAGATACTCCTGGCAGAGGGGATCCAACCTGGGATTTCTGGAGTTTAGTGCAGGAGCCTCTCCGCAGCAGCTAAAACCCAACTGGCTGTTAGCTAAGGCTCTAGAGCAGACTCCTTTGATCTCTGTCTCTAAGTGGTCCTGGTGCCACTAGACGGGCCAGAACACCCCACCCAGCAGGTGTGTGGGTTACCCCTACAAGTGCAGGGAGGGGCCTGGTAGGATTTTCAGCAGTGCCTGTGTCCCATGGAGAGTGCATCAGAATCAGGCACCTGAGTCAGGCACTTCTGCGAATCCCACTAAGCACCTCTGAACTTCCTGAGGTGCCTGAACCCCTTTGTCAACCTGGGCCTCGTTCAAGCAACCCAGAGAAACTCGTAAAGACTGGCTGGAGTCGATCACACTTGAAGAGTGTTTCCTTTCAGCTCCTGAGCAAGGGGCAGGTAGGTCTCCTGTCAGAGATCCCAGCTCCGGGAGATATTAATACACCCAGCAGGGGAGGCTTTCCAATAGCACAGTCACAAAGCGTCATTACCATGGTCATATGGGAGCTGCTTGGTAATGAGGGGGTGGGAGTGCGCTCTTCTTCCTGCTCTTCTGGGCTCCCTTTTTCCCACTTCCCCTGCGACTCCGACGCCTCCTTCTTCGTCCCTGGAGCAGAAAGAAACATTCGTAACATTTCCCTTTTCCATGTAGTATCCCTGCTTTACAGAGGATGGAGGTCGGGCCCAGAGCCCTGAAGTGAATTGCCCAGGGTCAGACTGAAGGTTGTTGGCAGCTAAGCAGAGAACTCCGATCTCATGGATCTTTGCTGGGGGCTTTTACCACACGAGGCTTCCTCGGACCTGGGGGCAAGTTTCTTTTCCATGGTGTTTTCTACTTGTCCCCTCCCCTTGCACACCTTCCCTGTCAGTGATGGGCAACGGGCCTCATTTGCATTTAACCCCCCAAGAAGTAATGGCTCAGCTCTGGTACGGTTCCCAGCTGGGACCTCTGGAGCATTTTACTGATGAAATGGACCCGATCCAGGAGACAAGAAATGATTTCCTACAACGTCCAGCCTCTCTGTTCTCCTTACAGCCCGGAGCAATGTTAGTACTCCCCACCCCACAGTGCCAGACCCCCAGAGGGGGGGTGACCTGACACACTCAGCTCTCCCCACCTCAGAGATGGACCTCGGCCACCCTTGCCAAAAGGATCTGGCACTAAATGGATTCCAGAGTCTGAGGTACCCATCAGGGCCGGCTCCAGGCAGCAGCCGAGCAAGCTGGTGCTTGGGGCGGCAGATTCCAAGGGGCGGCAGTCCGTCCAATCCCATTTTGGGTGGGGGGCTTTGCTGCTTCCGCTGCCTCGGCAGGTTTTTTTCTTTTTGGTTTGTGGCAGCGCAGAGGAGGGGAGCTGCTGGGAGCGGTGCCAGGTCTGCAGCAAGCCCAGCAGCCCGCCCACCGGAGCAGCGTGGAGCCCTCCCAGCAGGCAGCGCGAGCACCCCACTTAAGGAAGCCCTGGCCGCCCCCCTTGTCTCCACCCCCCACGCTAGCTGGAGTGTGCACTCCGCTGCCCGGGGTCTGCAGGGCTCGGAGTCCCCCTGCACCCGTGTTCCCGTCGCCCCGCAGGTATTTTTTTTCTTTTTGGTTTTTTATTTTTTCTTCCCTTCGGTGCTCCAGCTGGCTGGGCGGTTTGTTTCGCACACACCCCCGCCCCCCGCTGCTCTGACCGGCCGGCAGGTTTCCTGCTGCTCCCTCCTTTGCTGCTATGTCCGGCAGGTTTGTTCACTCCCCTTCACTGCTCCGGCCGGCTGGGCGGTTTGTTTCGCACACACCCCCGCCCCCCGCTGCTCCGACCGGCCGGCAGGTTTCCTGCTGCTCCCTCCTTTGCTGCTATGGCCGGCAGGTTTGTTCACCCCCCTTCACTGCTCCGGCCGGCTGGGCGGTTTGTTTCGCACACACCCCCGCCCCCCGCTGCTCCGACCGGCCGGCAGGTTTCCTGCTGCTCCCTCCTTTGCTGCTATGGCCGGCAGGTTTGTTCACTCCCCTTCACTGCTCCGGCCGGCTGGGCGGTTTGTTTCATGCCCCCCCCCCCGTCGCTCCGACCGGCAGGTTTGTTTCGCGCCCCCCCCTTCACTGCTCCAGCCAGCAGGTTTGATTCATCCCTCCCCCCGCCCCCTTCGTCACTCCGACCGGCCAGCAGGTTTCCACCCACCCCTTGCTGCTCCGGCCAGGAGGTTGGTTTCCCCACTTCGCTGCTCCGGCCGGCCGGTTTGTTTGAGCCCCCTTGTTGCTCCGCCCGGCCGGCAGGTTTCCCGACCCCCCTTGGATGCTCCGGCCGGCTGGCTGGCAGGTTGGTTTCCCCTTTGCTGTTTCCGCGCTGGCTGGCAGGTTTGTTCCCCCCAACCCCATCGCCACTTCGGCCTCTGCACAATTTTTTTTTGCTTGGGGTGGCAAAAAGCCAGAGCAGCCCTGGTCCCCATCGCTGTCCCGTGAGAAGGCCCTGATGTGTAAGGCTTGTTGGGTGACTGGTGTGAGTATTCCTCACATGCTCCTCGCTAACCATGTGGATTGAATCCTCACCTGTAGGATCCAGTTCAACTTTCCTGTATCCTCCTGCAGCTTCACCTCCTCTGACTCCACCTGGTTCTCAGCTGCTATCTTCTTCCGGGACAAGTGCCTCCACCTTCTTTGTGAGGAAATTGTTCTCTCCTCATCCCTGTCTGCCATCGAGGTGTCAGATTGGCTACAGACACAGAGTCTCTTCATGCCTGACAGGATGGACCATGAACATTTCCTTCTCTGGGGCTTCTCTGGCAAGGCCTGTTCTTGCTGGCTAAAGTCAGAGCATGCCTCCATTGCTACAGGTTGGACAAGCACTTTGTGCACATGGATCTCTCTGTGCTCCCTAGAGATGAGTCTTTGGAAAAAGGAATGAAGCCTGGAATAGAAAGAAGGAGGACAATGGTTTTTCTGTCATTCTCTAAAGGAAGGGAATTAGTTTGCCCAGGATTCACAGGTCCAGGAGACCGGTCTTTTGAAGCCATCTGCTCCTCTAATAGCCAGGACTGGTTCATACAACCGAGAACATAAGCAACCCAAGACCACCCATCCTGGGTCCAACCAAAGGTCCATCTAGCCCATTATCCTGTGTTCAGACAGTAGCCAGTGCCCCAGAGGGAATGAACAATACACCTACATTAGACAATCATTACATGAGACAAAAGGTTTCTATTCCCAACGGGAAGGCAAGGAGTGCATTGGGGCAACTCCAGAGGAAATACTATTTATGGAGATATCAGTCTAAATTCTACACCAGTTTTGTTATCTTCCCTTTAGGTGATACCCTGGAAATTCACCCCCACTCGTCTGCTGAAAGTTAAAACAGTGGAAATCTGCCTCCAGAGAAGGTGAGAGGCTGGCGCAGGAGGGAGCTGAAAGATGCCGACGTTCAAATCAAAACGGAACGTTGAGACCTGACTGTTGCAACCCTGGCCCCCACCAGTCCCTAGGACATGGGTGGCCGACCTGAGCCTGAGAAGGAGCCAGAATTTACCAGTGAACATTGCCAAAGAGCCACAGTCATATGTCAGCAGCCCTCATCCACTACCGCCCCAGCCCCCGGCATCTCCCTCCCACCGGCAGCCCCCCCAATCAGCGCCTCCCCCTCCCTCCCCACTCCTCCCGCCCGCTGCAATCAGCTGTTTGGCAGTGCGCAGGAGGCTGTGGTGGGGAGGGGGGAGGAGCGAGGGCATGGCAGGCTCGGGGCTAGGGGCAGGGGCCGTTGGGGAAGGGGTGGGGTGGTGGCAGGAGCTGGGGCAGAGCCGGGGGTTGAGCAGTGAGCACCCCACAGCGTATTGGAACGTCAGCATCTGTAGCTCCAGCCTGGGAGACAGCGCCTATGCCAGGAGCTGCATAGTAACCTCTGAAGAGCCGCATGCGGCTCCGGAGCCAGGTTGGCCACCCCTGGGCTAGGAGAAAGAGGCACCAACCTGCCATGTGCGATCTAAGGAGCAGAAACAGAATCTGGGAATTACCTTCTGTAAAAACTCATCTTCGTTCGAACACCTGTGGAAATAGCTGATTCAAGAAGTTGTTGAGAGATGGCTAGTCCGCGTCTATCAGCAGCTCCTTGGGTCACCAGCCGTTGTCAACCAAGCCAGTTGGCAGACTGAAGGCCGGGCAAGAATGCTGAAGCAGAACATTCTTTGCTGTTGGGATACATGACATCACAATAAATTTAACCATAAACACACCTGGACACCCACCCAGAGAGACACACACACAGAAGAGTTTGTAACATTAACAACAGTGAGAGAGACACCCAAAATCTCTAGGGATTTTGATTTGGAGGAGGGGGATTATAGACTCCAATTGCATGGGTGCTCTGGGCGTGAAGCACCCACAAGGAAAAATTAGTGGGTGCTTAGCACCCACTGGCAGCCAAGCTCTGCCCTGCCTGCAGTGCATCTCGCATGCAAGTGGCCCCAGTGAGCAACTCCTCCTGCTCCCTCCCAGCACTTCCTGCCCACCACAAAACAGCTCTTTCATGGAATTCAGGATACTCCAGGAGGGTCGGGGCGGAGGGGGAGATGGTATACTTGGGGGAGGAGATGGAGGAGAGGCGAGGTGGGGTGGGATAGAAGTGGGGCGAGGTGGAACAGGGTTAGGAAGAGAGGGGCAGCGGAAAGGGTTGTTTTGGGGGGGCAGCGGGGCAGACCTGGGATACGGTGGGGCGGTGCTTTGGGGAAGTGGTGGAGTGGGGGAGGGGCCTGGGGCAAAGCGTAGTTGAGCACCACTGGCCAGAGGGGAAGTTGGTGCCTACTGAGGATGGACAAAGGACTGATAGACTCATAGAAGATGAGGTTGGAAGGGACCTCAGGAGGTCATCCAGTCCAACCCCCTGCTCATGGCAGGACCAACACCAACTAAATCATCCCAGCCAGGGCTTTGTCGAGCTGGGCCTTAAAAACCTCTAAGGATGGAGATTCCACCACCTCCCTAGGGAACCCATCCCAGTGCTTCACCGCTCTCCTAGTGAAATAGTGTTTCCTAATATCCAACCTAGACCTCCCCCACTGCAACTTGAGATCATAGCTCCTTGTTCTGTCATCTGCCACCACTGAGCACAGCCAAGCTCCATTCTCTTTGGAACCTCCCTTCAGGTAGTTGAAGGCTGCTATCAAATCCGCCTCACTCTTCTCTTCTGTAAACTAAATAAGCCCAGTTCCCTCAGCCTCTCCTCATACATCATCTGCCCCAGCCCCTAATCATTTTCCTTGCCCTCTGCTGGACTGTCTCCAATTTTCCACATCCTTTCTGTAGTGGGGGGGCCCAAAACGGGACACAATACTCCAGATTTGGCCTCATCAGTGTTGAATAGAGGGGAAAAAATCACCTCCCTCGAGCTGCTGGCAATGCTCCTACTAATGCAGCCCAATATGCCGTTAGCCTTCTTGGCAACAAGGGCACACTGAGAAGCTTGATATGAGTTAGCATCCACTGTAATCCTCACGTCACTTTCTGCAGAACTGCCGCTTAGCCAGTCGGTCTCCAGTCTTTACCAGTGCATGGGATTCTTCTGTCCTAAGTGCAGGACTCTGCACTTGTCCTTGCTGAACCTCATCATATTTCTTTTGGTCCAATCCTCTAATTTGTGTAGGTCACTCTGGACCCTATCCCTACCCTCCAGCATATCTACCCCTCCCCAGCTTAGGGTCATGTGCGAACTTGCTGAGGTGCAATCCATCCCATCATCCAGATCATTTATGAAGATGTTGCATAAATCAGCCCCAGGACTGACCCAGCGGGGAGGGTGGAGAAGAGGAGGCACACGGTGAGCAGCAGGGACCCCAGAGACGGGGTGCAGTGGAGGAGAGGGGGAACTCAGCCAGGCAGCAGTGGGCAGATGGGGTTGGGAGAAGTGGGGAAGCAGATACAGGAAGAGATGGAGCACAGGCTGGGCACTGGGGCCCAGGCATCCGGGGCCTGGTTGGCGGCAGCTGTGCCAGGGGAGGCTTCCCCCACTATTATACCCACCGCCTGTGCTTCCACTGAGGGATCTCCAGAGTGTCAATGTTCCCCGGGCTCGCCTTCCTGACAGGCCTGAGCAACCAGAGCTTGTCACTAGACCACGCACAGCCTCCCCGTGGGAAGCGTATGGACCCAAACAGGCTGGAGACAAGTTATCGCAGAAATCACTGGGGACTCGGGGAGCATCTTCAGCTGAGCAGGGTGACACACCCCACAGGAGCTGAATTTCTGACTCGGGGCTGAGTAGTGCAGGGTGGATGCGCAGCACAGCTGTGAGGCTGTCTGCTGCGATCGATGCACCAGGGTCGATTTAGTGGGGGTCTAGTGAAGACCCACTAAATTGACAGCAGAGCGCTCTCCGGGCAACTCTGGGACTACACCGGGAACGACAGGAGTAAGGTAAGTCTCCCGTCGGCCCAGCACAGCGTAGACACAGCAGTAAGTCGACCTAAGCTACCTCGAATCCAGCTGTGTTAGTCATGTGGCTGGAGCAGCATCAGTTAGGACGACTTACTGCGGTAGGAAGGACACAGTGGGAGGGGCAGTGTGGGGATCTCTCTGCCATGGTGCCCTGGGGCTGAGGGGTCTGTGAGAGGGGCAGTGTGGGGTTGGTCTGCTTGGGGGCTGGGGGGGGGGGGGTGGGGCTGGGGGGGTATCTGTGTGCCTGGGGGCGTGGGGGTTTGGGGTCTGTGGGAGGGGCAGTGTGGGGATCTCTGTGCCATGGGGCCATAGGGCTGAGGGGTCTATGGGAGGGGCAGTGTGGGGATCTCTCTGCCATGGGGCCCTGGGGCTGAGGGATCTGTGGGAGGGGCAGTGTGGGGATCTCTCTGCCATGGGGCTCTGGGGCTGAGGGGTCTGTGAGAGGGGCAGTGTCCGGGCTTGTCTGCTATGGGGCTTGGGGTGTGTGGGAGGGGCAGTGTGGGGATCTCTCTGCCATGGGGAATAGGGCTGAGGGGTCTTTGGGAGGGGCAGTGTGGGGATCTCTCTGCCATGGGGCCCTGGAGCTGAGGGGTCTATGGGAGGGGCAGTGTGGGGTTCTCTCTGTCATGGGGCCCTGGGGCTCAGGGGTCTGTGCAAGGGTCAGTGTGGGGATCTCTCTGCCATGGGGCCCTGGAGCTGAGGGGTCTATGGGAGGGGCAGTGTGGGGTTCTCTCTGTCATGGGGCCCTGGGGCTCAGGGGTCTGTGCAAGGGTCAGTGTGGGGCTCTCTCTGCCATGGAGCCCTGGGGCTGAGGGGTCTGTGGGCGGGGCAGTGTGGGGATCTCTCTGCCATGGGGCCCTGGGGCTGAGAGGTCTGTGAGAGGGACAGTGTGGGGAATTAGAGGATTGGACCAAAAGAAATATGATGAGGTTCAGCAAGGACAAGTGCAGAATCCTGTACTTAGAACGGAAGAATCCCCTGCACTGCTACAGACTAGGGACCGAATGGCTGGGCAGCAGTTCTTCAGAAAAGTACCTAGGGGTTACGGTGGACGAAAAGCTGAATATGATTCAACAGTGTGCCCTTGTTGCCAAGAAGACTAATGGCATTTTGGGTTGTATAAGTAGGGGCATTTCCAGCAGATCAAGGGATGTGATCATCCCCCTCTATTCAGCACTGGTGAGGCCTCATTTGGAGTACTGTGTCCAGTTTTGGGCCCCACACTACAAGAAGGATGTGGATAAATTGGAGAGAGTCCAGCGGAGGGCAACAAAAATGATTAGGGGGCTGGAGCACATGACTTATGAGGAGAGGCTGAGGTAACTGGGATTGTTTAGTCTTCAGAAGAGAAGAATGAGGGGGGATTTGATAGCTGCTTTCAACTACCTGAAAGGGGGTTCCAAAGAGGATGGATCTAGACTGTTCTCAGTGGTAGAAGATTACAGAACAAGGAGTAATGGTCTCAAGTTGCAGAAGGGAAGGCTTAGTTTGGACATTAGGAAAAACTTTTTCACTAGTAGAGTGGTGAAGAACTGGAATGGGTTACCTAGGGAGGTGGTGGAATCTCCTTCCTTAGAGGTTTTTAAGGTCAGGCTTGACAAAGCCCTGGTTGGGATGATTTAGTTGGGTTTGGTCCTGCTTTGAGCAGGGGGTTGGACTAGATACCTCCTGAGGTCCCTTCCAACCCTGAGATTCTATGATTCTATGATCTCTCTGCCATGGGGCCCTGGGGCTGAGAGGTCTGTGAGAGGGACAGTGTCGGACTTGTCTGCTATGGGGCCTGGGGTCTGTGGGAGGGCAGTGTGGGGATCTCTCTGCCTTTGGATGCTAACATGGGAGGGGAAAACATTAAATCTTCTCTCCCCATCCCTTTACACCCCTGTCCTTCCTCTTCCCCCCTTCCCAGCAAGAGTCACCCTCTGCCCTTGTCTCTCTGATGCAGAGACCCCCCACCGACCAGTCAGAGAAGGACCTTGCCCCTGAGGAGAAGGCTGAGGAGAATGAAGACCCAGCCGCAGAAGGAGAGGAAGAGGAGGAAGAGCTAGAGACAGAGGAGGAGGAGAAGCAGGAAGAGCAAGTCCTGATCACAGAAAAAGAGGAGGAGGTGGAGGACCTAGCCATAAAAGAGGAGGAGGACTTGACCACAGAGGAAAAGGACGAGGCGGACATATCCGTAGAGGAGGAAAAGGAGGAGGATGAGAACTTGTCTGCAGAAGAGGAAGAAGAGGAGGAGGAGGAGGAGAACGTGTCTGCAGAAGAGGAGGAGGTCAAGCACCTCTCCACAGAAGAGGAAGAGGACTTGACCACAGAGACGGAGGAGGAAGAAGAAGGTAAAAGAAGAGGAAGAAGAAGGTAAAGGAAGGACGTGGCCCTGGTGGAGGAACACCTGATCATGGAGCAAAAGGAAGAAGAGAAGGACCTGGCCATGGAGCAGCAAGAGGAGCACCTGCCTGTGGAGGAAGAGGAGGAGGACCTGGCCACAGTAGTGGAGCACCTGGCCATGGAGCAGGTGGAGAGGAGGAGGACCTGGCTACAGAGGAGGGAAAGGAGGACCTGAATTAGCAGGAGGAGAAGGAAGAGGACCTGGCAATGGAGGAGGACGAGGATGTGGCCATTCAGAAGAAAGAAGAGAAGGAAGAAGAGGTACTGGCTATGGAGGGAAAGGAAGTGGAGGAGGATTAGGACTTGGCCCCGGAGAATGAGCAGGAGGAAGAGGACCTGGTCACAGAGGAGAAGGAGGAGGATGTGGCCATGCAGGGGGAAGAAGAGGCGGAAGAGGAGGTAGAGGACCTGGCTATAGACTAGGAGGACCCAGGAACAGAGGAGGACGAGGATGTGCCAATGCAGGGGGATGAAGAAGAGAAGGAGATGGACCTAGCCCTGGAGGAGGAGGAGCAAGAGGACCTGGCCAGAGAGGAGGACGAGAAGGAGGAAAAGGAGGAGGAGAACCTGTCCAGGGAGGACCTGACCATAGAGGAGGAAGTGGAGGAGGGGGAGGACCGGGCCATGGGAATGGAGCATGTCGTCATGGAGAAGAAAGCGGAAGAGGATGACTTGGATGAGGAAGAGGATGAGGAGGGCAAAGCCAAGTCCTCCTCCACCTCCATGGCCAGGTCCCCCTTGCCCAGATGCATAAATAGGGAAGTAATGAGTAGGAGCAAGGAGGGGATCTTACCTCTCTCTATAGCATTGGTGAGAGAGATAATGGAATGGTGACGTCCAGTTCTGGTGTCTGTGTTTTTAAAGGATGGTGTTAAATTGGAGAGGGTGCAGAAAGAGTCACACAAATGATCTGAGAGCTGGAGAAAATGACCTACAGTGAGAGACTCAAATTGTAGGTGGGTGAAATTTAATGGCCTGGAACATTCAGGAGATCAGATGAGATGATCCAATGGTACCTTCTGGCCTTAAGCTCTATGAAACTCTATGAACCATCGTCTCCCCCCCCCCCGCTCCGATGTGCTTCACCGCACAGAAGGGTGGCTGGACAGCCTGGAATGGCCCTGCTCCAAAGCGGCCCTGGCGGAGAAGACAGCAGTGAGTGAGAGACGGCTGTGGGGACCTGGCGGGAGGGCAGGAGACCTTGGACAAGGAGGGGGCTCCCTTGGCAGGGAAGCAGATCGGTGGCACTGGAGAGGACAGCAAAGAGCAGGGATTCCTGGGGCTGAGGACTGGGCAGCAGCCCAGGGGACATTCTGGGCGGCCGCGCTGGGGGTAGGTGGGAATCGTGGGATTGGGGGGTAAGGCGAGGCTGGCGGTAGAAAGGTAGGGGGCAGCTGTGAGAGGCTGGGCCAAGTGGGAAGGGAAGGAAGGAATCGGGAGGACAGGGCCCAGCTGTGTTGCCAGAGGATCCTGCTGGCTGTGTCTGGGCAGCCTCTCTGGGAAGTGCCCAGGGGTCAGTAGGGCCTGAATCTGACATTCTCCTTTGGGTCTTACAGGAACTAACTGAGAGCTGCCCCAGGACTCTGGGCCCAGCTCTGTCCTCCAGCTCCATGGACCGCACGTGAAACCTCCCGTACCAGAAGCTCCTGCCTGGCTCCCCCAGCTCCGGTGCTGCTCAGTCCAGAGACGCTGCCTCTTCCATGGCCAGGTTCTCCTCCACCTACTGAACAGCCTGCGGTGATGGGTAAGGGAACCCATGGCCACACGGAGACACCATGGGCACGGATGGGGATTGAATCTGGGCCCTTCACCATCACGGGCACAAGCCTGCCAGGCTCCCATTCAGGTAGCCATGGAAGGCTCTGCCTGCAGACACCCCCTCTCCATTCCCACTGCCAGACTCTTGCCTGCGGTGACAACGAAGGAGCAGGAGAACTCCTGGGGGAGAACCCCCGGGCTGCACAGTCGGGTGTCAATATTGAAAGGTGCCTTTTGGCCTCTAAGTGCCTCTTTTACTCGGCTGTTTAGCCATGGGGGCATTTTTTTTATCCTTGCACGGGTTTGTTTTTTGTTTGCGGTGTACATTTAGTGTGAGCCTCTAGTACAGTGTTTTTAAACAGTCTCCGTGCGCTTGGCTGGCATTTCACCCTGGCATGTTGCTTTTAATTTCCATTTAACGAGCCTGCTCACGTCTGGGCAGTTCCCCTTTCTGAGGTTAAATGCTCCTGTGGTGGGTTTCTTGGGCATTTCCCCCTCCAGGGCTGTGCCATGTGATTCCATCAGGGCTGTGATTGCAGAAAGTAACTACTGCAGCGTGGGGGTTGCACGGTGAGAGCTCACACCGTGCACTCTCCTAAGCAGAGAACGTCTCCAAGGACCGGCACTGCGGTACCGCTCCTTGCCAACACCGCCCAGATCTGCTGCATGTGCCCTGTCAGCCAGCAGGGGGTTGGTCTCTATTGTCACAAACGGGGGATAAAAGGACTCTCCTTATCCATGTGAGGGCATTCAGCCAGTATTCACGGGGCGCTGGATGTCATCCGGCCCCTTGGCAGCTCTGAGCTCAGAAGGACAGTGGGTGAGTGTTTGGGAAAGAATTTCTACTGATTTCCCGTTGGGCTCCATCCAAAGCCAATAACTAGGGCTGTCAATTAATGGCCTTTTGATCGCACTGTTAAACAATAATAGAATACCAGGTTACATGTATTATCAATACTTTTGAATTTTTTTATACTTTCAAATATATTGATTTCAATTACAACACAGAATACAAAAACAACGAGGAGTCCTTGTGTCACCTTAGAGACTAACAAATTTATATGGGCATAAGCTTTCGTGCATGCTTTCATCAGATGCATGGAGTGTAACAGACAGTAGGGAGGTATAAATACACAGCGTATGAAAAGATGGGAGTTGCCTTACCAAGTGCGGGGGGTCAGTGCTAACCAGCCAATTCAATTAAGGTGGAAGTGGGCTAATCTCAACAAGGGGTGGAAGCATCCACCAAGAAGGGGTGGAAAGCATTTTTGTAGTGCTAATGAAGCCAGTGTAAACAAGGTGGCCCATTTAAAACAGTTGACAAGAAAGTGTGAGTATCAGCAGGGGGACATTAGATTTTTAGCACACGGAAGCTTATTCCCAAATAAATGTGTTAGTTTCTAAGGTGCCACAAGGACTCCTTGTTTTTGCTGATACAAAACGTTTTTGCTACCACTCTGAAACCAGATCTTAAGTGGTTTCTCTGCTGGTACCCTGGCTCAGTTGCCTTCAGCTCTAGGTGGCCCTTTAGTGAGCAGGTGCAGTTGGGGTGTGTCTTGGAAGTATCCAGGTTTCTGTCTCTGTAAATTTTGCCTAGAAATCTTCCCAGCACGGGATCATGAGATGTCCACCACTTTTGACTGGGCCAGAAATACTGGGCCTATGAGAACGGATCTACTCTGGATGGTTTCAGCCTGTCCAGTCATGGCTGGAAAGCCAAAGCACAGAGTCTGCAGCATTAAGAGAAAGAACGGGGAATAACATCATCCAAACTCTTCTGATCTTTCCACAGGGCTCCATCCTGCTTCCAGGAGTGGGTGAAGGTTCAGGAGCCTTCATATGTCTCCTCCGCTCTGAGGAGCCAATCTTATTTTGTAATACACTGGAGAGGAATTGAGACATGACAAAGGACAATAGCGAGTGGCAATGGGGGCAGATGGCAGACTGGGATAGTTGAGTGAAATTCTTCCCCCCCTCCAGGCAATGAGGACCATTTACGAGGTCCTTTTCCTATGGGGATACCGAGAAGCCATCCTGGAAATGTATCCCTAGATGCTCATCCTCTGCATCAGGCAAGTGCAGTATGTGATGGATCTGCACTTGCCAAGGACCCCTGAGCAAATCTGTGGGCCTCTGTCCCAGAACGTGGACAGAGCCACACCAGCAGCACATGGGACCAGGCACCGCAGGATGTCAGTGTCACAGGTAAACAGGAGGAAGAGGGACCAGTTCAACTGGTTCTGTGGGCACAGTTAGGGGCCTCCATCTACATGGGAAAAAGAGAGCGCCAGAAGACACCTCAGGTGGTGTAAACTGACACAGCTTTGCTCGCTTATGCCAACTAAGGATCTGGCCCCACATGCCTGCTTGAGTCCTGTTACCTGTCACAGTAAAGAATCAAGTATTCAACCGCATTGAGTGATGACATCAACCATCTTCAGAAGCTACAGTGTCACTAACTGGTTACAAACTCAATGGAACTGCAGTGTCGACAGGGCCCATTGGGCAGGGAAGCACCATGATATCACACTAGATCTATCCTTGGGGAGGCTAGCTCCTGCTGTCCATACTGTGTGTGCCAGGGCATGTGCAGATTTGCCATGCTTGGGGCTGATCTCTTTACCTGACACTGGTATTTTTGTCTTTAGCACATCGGTGGAGGCTGTGAAGACTCTTTTTTCCATGCCTGGAGACTGGAAGGAATTTGCTGGCATCCAGTTACAGCAGAGTTGAGACATGATAGCCTCCCGCAATTACTACTCGCAGGGTGTTGGCGTGATTGCAAGGTAGGAGCCCAAAGGTTCCTCTTCATTGGGAATGGGATTTCCATGTGAAATATTCCTCTGTTCCAGGCTGCCATCTCAGCCCAGCAACTAGAGAGGAACTCTCTCTCCCCTTTGATAACCACAAGGGACTTTCTGCTCTATGTTCCAGAGCCATGATCGAGTTTGAGAACCCTCAGCTCCCTGCAGCTTTCAGAGAGGCCGTCAGCATTGTCCAGAGTGAGAAGGAGGAGGAGCAGAGAAATATCGCCATGACTTTCTGCACTGAGGTGAGATTCATTAGTTGACAGGCACAAGTGGGCTTTCTGGAGAGCAGCTCAGGCCAGTAAGCTCTGGGCACATTGTCAGCAGCTCAGCAGCCTTCCAGCCAGCTAGCTCCTCTCCGCACATGGATGGTGGTGGGGCATGGCACAGAGAGGGAGGGAGAGACAGGGTGAGATCGCTCCTGGCTGGATGTGCCTAGGTGGGATCATGTGACAAGAGGAGATGTTTCTCCGGTGCCCCAAGGCCATGCTTCTCTCCTCACCTTTTCCTGGGGTTCTGCTTTTCTTCTGCCCCAGGGGTCGCTCCATGGCACTCAGTGGGGCCTGGAGATTCCCCTTTCCCTGGGGGTTTATTTGTGACTTGTGTATTAGTCTAAGTTCTGAACCAACTGAAAGAGCAGCACCTGGCTCCCTACACACCAGAGACTTTGTATGGGAGTAAGTGGCCATTTGGTAAAGATGAGTGTCCAGGAACAGACTCCACAGTAAGATCTCTGCTCCTCATCCAGATCTTGATTTGGCTCTTTTCAGTTTCTTCAGAGTGCTTCTATTGCCACGACAGTGACAAAATCAGACCTCCGGGCGCAGTTCATGGAGTAGATCAAAGACACAAATCCCATCATACGCAGGCTCAGTCTACGGGGCCTTGGCAGTATTGTGCTTCAGCCAGAAAAAGTGAGAGGCATGGATTGTCCGGGGGACCAAGGAAGCCGATGTCTATCGAATAGCTCAGAAATGAGAGTGAGATCCCCACACAAGCCTTGCTGTGGAGTTAGAAACTCTGTGACTCCTTCACTCCCTCTGCAGCTGGCCCTGACCCAAGCCTGTTTTCCCACCTGGAGCTGACCCCTGTAGCCAGGTCCCATCTGCTTCGGTTGGGTGGCAGGACTCTATTCCAGGTTCTCTGCTGGTTCATTTCTGCAGGAGTTACAATCTCTTCACATTTTTTAAATTTTTCTCCTGCCTCTGTGTCCTGCCTGTGCGGACTCTGCTCCGTTTGCCTGTGCGGTCGGCACATCGGCTGTGTACCCCGCTGCTGCTGTCTGCGGCCCCCGCTGCACTGCAGGCGCTGTGGAGTTAGAAACGCTGTGACTCCTTCGCTCCCTCTGCAGCTGGCCCTGACCCAAGCCTGAGAGGGTCCGGTTGTTTTCCCACCTGGAGCTGACCCCTGTAGCCAGGTCCCATCTGCTTCGGTTGGGTGGCAGGACTCTATTCCAGGTTCTCTGCTGGTTCATTTCTGCAGGAGTTACAATCTCTTCACATTTTTTAAATTTTTCTCCACAACTGTCAGACCTGCAAACTTTTGTTTTTGAAAATGAAAGCTGAGGTTCTGGAGAACACAATAGTAACTCCAGAGAGGTGCTACTGTGGTGCATGGGCTCATACTGGCTGTTGCCATGCCCTGGCTCTATGCTTTGGCTTCCCTGGACTAGTCGCTGTGGGGAGAACATGTCATTTGTATATTGTGCATTTCTTCCTTCTTTCTTCCTAGATGCAGAACAAGAGCCTGTCATAAACAGATAGTTAAGGGTTAAGGTCCCTTTTACCTGTAAAGGGTTAACATGCAGTACCTGATGACCACCTGACCAGAGGACCAATCAGAGACAAGATTTTTTTCAAATCTCTGTGGAGGGAAGCCTTTGTCTGTGTTCTTTGTTAGAGCTCTCTTTGGATCTAAGAGAGGTCAGTCATGTCTCCAAGTTCTCCTGGAGTAGTTTCTACTATTTAATAGTGAGTATTAATTAGAAAGGCGAATTAGTCTTATAATTTGATTTCTACATTTGCAATTGTGTGTTTGCTAAAGGAAATTCTTTATTCCTGTTTGCTGATATTGCTTTTACTGAGAAAGGGGGGAGGGGGAATTCTCTCCAGAGATTGATAAGTTTAGAACCTGTATTGTTCTATCTTGGATTACAGAGACAAGTTACTTTCTTTTTATTTTTTAATAAAGTCTTTTCTTTTTAAAACTTGGTTAATTCCTCCTCTTGTGGAGATTCAAGGGAAGGGGAGGGGGGAAGAGTGAGTTCCTCCTAAGGGTGATTCACAAAGTTGAATCGGTGTGTCTCTCTCCAGAGTGGCTAGGAGAGAGGGAGGGGGGAAGTGGGCTGCTTCCCTGTGTGTAGATTCAAGGAGTTTGGATCAAGGTATCTCTCTCTCCGGAGCAGGCTGGAGAGGGGGAAGGGGGGAGGGGAACTGGCTGTTTCTCTCTCTGGTGAGATTCAAGGGGTTTGAATCTGGGTTCCCCAGGGGAAGCTTGGGGGACAGGCAGTGTGTCAGACACTTTAACCTGACTGGTGGCAGCGAGAAGGAGACCTACCCTAGGATTTTAGGGTGGGGGGATACATGCAGGTCCCCACATTGGATCCCAACAGCTCCAAGTGGGGGTGAGACCTATGACAGAGCCACATCCCCAAATTCCTGTTCCACGCCTTAGAGTACCTGGAAAGCTCACAGACAACAATCAGACATTCTGCAGCCCTGTTCATTGGTAATCAGAGCAACTTCACTTGAGCTTTTTTGACTTGCTTCCTTCAAAGCCCTTTTCTAGACTGCTGCTCTGTTCCCTCCGACAGCACCAGAATCTTAACACTGTGTGTGCGTGTGTGAAGGGAGCAACTTAGCTGTATGACTGCACCAATGTCCCCTGCCCACAACTACATTTTGGCTGCACCTAGGGAAGCCAGCATGATGTGAATTCAATCTTCTTTGGAAATCAGCCTCTCAGTATCTTCTGGGCCCCTGATGTTTTATCTAATGTGCTTTGTGAACAGATGTAAGGAATGTATTTAATTTCCCAAGGGCTGTCTTGGGGCAATGGCTGCATCTTTAGCAGTTTTCAGCGAAGGATTTGAAAAGTAATGAGATCCATGGTATGTCTAGGGGCGTGTCTGCACTACGAAATTCAGTGGATTTTATAGAAGTTGAGCTTTAGCAACCAATTTTATACAGTCAATCATGCTTGTCCCCACTAAGCGCATTAGGTTGGTGCAGTGCGTCCTCAGTACCCTGGCTAGTATTGACTCATGGAGTGGTGCACAGAGGGTTGCTATCCCACAGTCCCCGCTGCCCATTGGAATTCTGCGTTAAGCTCCCAATGCCTGATGAGGCAAAAACATCGTTGTGTGTGGTTTTGGGTACATGCTGTCAGTCTCCCCTCCCTCCCTCTTTGAAAGCAACAGCAAACAATCATTTCGCACCTTTTTTCCTGGGTTATCTGTGCAGATGCCATGGCAGATACCATGGAGCCCGCTCCACTGCACACGGCTTTTGTGAGCATTGTAACCACCTCGCATTATCCTGCAGTATGTGCAGAGCCTAGCTAGGAGCCACCAGCATAAGGAAGATTGTGAGGAGGACATGGACACAGATGTTCCTGAAAGCACAGGATGTGGCAATTGGGATATCATGGCGGCATTGGGGCATATTGATACAGTGGAACACCGATTCTAGGTCTTGCAAACAAGCACAGACTGCTTGGACTGCATAGTGTTGCAGGTATGGGATGATTCCCATTGGCTGCGAAACTTTCGCATGTGTAAGGCCACTTTCATGGAACTTTGTGAGTTGCTTTTTCCACCCTGAAGTGCAGGAATACCAAGATGAGACCTGCTCTGACAGTTGAGAAGCGAGTGGCGATATCCCTGTGGAAGCTTGCAACACCTGTCTGCTACCGGTCAGTCGGGAATCAATTTGCTCTGTTCCCTCCGACAGCACCAGAATCTTAAAAGTGTGTGTGTGTGTGTGTGTGTGTGTGTGTGTAAAACTACCGTGGGGGCTGCTGTGATCCAAGTAGCCAAGGCAATCAATAACCTTCTGTTAACAAGGGAAGTGACTCTTGGAAATGTGCAGGTCATAGTAGATGGCTTTGCTTCAGTGGGGTTCCCTAACTGTGATGGGGCGACAGAGGGAACACGTATCCCTATCTTGGCACCGGGCCACCTTGCCAAAGAGTACATAAACCACAAGGGGTACTTCTCTATGGTGTTGCAAGCACTAGTGGGTCACAAGGGCCATTTCACCGATATCAACGTGGGACGGTCGGGAAGGTGCATGATGCTCACATCTTTTGGAACTCCGTGCTGTTAGAAAACTGCAAGAAGGGACTTTCTTCCCAGATCAGAAAATTACCATTGGGGATGTTGAAATGCCAATAGTTATCCTTGGGGACCCAGCCTACCGCTTGCTCCCATGGCTCATGAAGCCGTACATAGGCAGCCTGGACAGTAGTAAGGAGCAGTTCAACTGTAGCCTGAGCAAGTACAGAATGGTGGTAGAATGTGCCTTTGGACGTTTAAAGGGGCACTGACGTTGTTTGCTGGGTAGGTTAGACCTCAGCGAAAGCAATATTCCTGTTATTGCTGCTTGCTGTGTGCTCCATAATATCTGTGAGAGTAAGGGGGAGATGTTTATGGCAGGGTGGGAGGTTAAGGCAAATCTCCTGGCGGCCAATTTTGAACAGCCAGACACCAGGGCAATTAGAAAAGCACACCAAGGCATGCTATGCATCAGAGAGGCTTTGAAAACCAGTTTCATGACTGACCAGGCTACGGTGTGACAGTTGTGTGTGTTTGTCCTTGATGTGAAGCTGCCTCCTTTGGTGAATGTGCTTCCCTGTAAGCCAATCCCCCTCCCCCTCTTCGACCACAGCTGGCACAGGAAATAAAGTCTCTATTGTTCTGAATCCATTCATTCTTTATTCATTTAAAAAAAAAAAAGATCTCTGACAACGCTGACTAGTAAAAGGTAGCCTAGTCGGGTGGGATAGGAGGGTAGGACAAGGTCACAGTGCTTATTGTAGCCACAGTATAAATCAAGGCTGTTTGAATGACAGCCTTCTGTTGCTTGGGCCATCCCCTGGAGTTGAGCAGCTTGGTGCCCGGAGCCTCCCCACCCCTGTGTTCTTGGGCATCTGGGTGAGGAGGATCTGGAACTTGGCAAGGAGGGCAATGGATGCAGCAGGGTTCTGAAGTCTAGTTGCCTGTCCTGCAGCTCCACCAGACGCCTCATCATGTCCGTTTGCTCCCGCATTAGCCTCAGCATCTCCTCCTGCGTGTTCCGATAACGCTCACTGTATGCTTTCCTGGCCTTTGCCACTGAATGCCTCCATGCATTCAGCTGTGTCCTATCAGTGCGGGAGAACTGTGTGAGCTCTGAAAATGTCATCACTAGTGCGTTTTTTTCCGCCTTCTAATCTGCGATAACCTCAGGGATGAAGTTGATACAGGGAGCATAGAAACATTTGGAGCTGCAGGGTGGGGAAAGGGAGAGTAGAATTTAAGAAGATACATTTCTGAGAACAAAAGAGAGACTCTTTCACAGTGAATCAAGCAATTCACAGCAGACAGCATATGTGTTTTAGGTACAAGGTCGCACTTTGTCTTTTATATTGAGTGCCTGCCGGTATGGTGACACATCACACACAGCTGGGCAACAGAATTCGGTTTCCAGGCAGCCATGGTAAGCCAAAGGGTACGCAGGGTTGGCTTCTTCCACGTTCATGACATGTGGGAATGGTTTCAAACTGCAGTACCCTCCTTTCCCATAGCAACCAATGCCGGTTGGGTTTGCTGTTTAAAAGGAGGGGCTGTGGTTTTGGGGTAAATGTGCAGCACACCCCTCCCCCCGATCCCCTGCATGAATATTCTCCAGGATGATCCCTTTTAGCCAAGTGCAAACAGCCCAGCATGACTGGGGTCTAATGTGCTGGGGATCACCAAACAGAGGGGATTACTGTTCCCTTACCAAAATTCCCCTATTTCAACCAGGTGACCATGAATGATATCACTCTCCTGAGGCTGACACAGAAAGATAAAGACTGAATGTTGCATGAATGTGACCAAAACCCAGGACCATTCGCTGCCATGCTTTGTGCTGCAATGATTCCAGACTACTTGCTACTGGCTTGATGTGGTAAAGTGACCTACCGTGGAGGACGAAATAAGGCAGTCCTCCCCAGAAACCTTCCGCAAAGGCTTTCAGAGTACCTCCAGGAGAGCTTCGTGGAGATATTCCTGGAGGATTTCCGCTCCATCCCCAGACATGTTAAAAGACTTTTCCAATAGCTTTACTGGCTGTGAATGCATCCCAATTGTTCAGGGCAAATCAAACATTAAACACAGTTGCTTTTAATCACTGTAGTGTAGTTAGGTGGTGCCTTCTCCGCCTTCAGGGTCCGGGAACAATTCCCTGGGAGGGTATTGGCTCCAGGGTGAGGAAAAGGTTCTGGCTGCTGCGGAGAATGGATTCTCCACTTGCCTGCTGGGCATTCTCCTCCTCCTCCTCTTCCTCATCCACAAAATCCTCTTCCGTGTCGCACGAGGCTGCCACCTTGCAGGTGTCCACAAACAGTGGTGGGTAGAGGTAAGGACCCCCCAGAATGGCATGCAGCTGATCATAGAAGCGGCATGTCTGTGGCTCTGACCCGGAGTGACCATTTGCCTCCTTTGTCTTTTTGTAGGCTTGCCTGAGCTCCTAAATTTTCATATGGAACTGCTGTGTCCCCCTGGTGTGGACTCTTTCCACCATGCCCTGTGTGATTTTGGCATATATATCAACATTTCTTCTGCTTGATCAGAGTTCTGCCTGCACAGATTCTTCTCCCCATACAACAATCAGATCCAGTGTCTCCCGTTTGCTTCACACTGGAGCTCGTTTGTGATTCTGGGACTGCATGGTCACCTGTTCTGCTGAGCTCGCCATGCTGACCAAACAGGAAATGAAATTCAAAAGTTTTTGGTGCTTTTCCTGTGTACCTGTCTAGTGCATCGGAGTTGAAAGTGCTCTCCAGAACAGTCACACTGGAGCACTCTGGGATAGCTCCTGGAGGCCAATACCATCAAATTGCACAGTACTGAATCTACAGTACTGCAGATTCAACCCAGGAAACTTGATTTTTGCGCTACTTCCCTCATCAGGGAGGAGTACAGTGGTTGATTTTAAGAGTCCTTTAGGTGGTCAGAATGGGGTTGGTTGTGTAGACACATTACTTATAAAATCGACCTAACGTGGCTAAATTTGACCTAACCTTGTATTTTAGAGCAGGCCTAGGAAAGACTATCCACCATTACTGCGATTTGTTGTCTGAAACAGTGAATGAAGATGGCATCTCCCGCCTGTATGAAGGTAAGGAAATACCTCTGTGTGTTAGTGCCTCTGTGGGAAGTACAGAGGTGCAGCACAGGGCCTGAAAACAGTTTGAATGTGTCCCTCTCTGTCTAAGGACAGAGTTTAAGGAAGAAGGATGGTCACGCGAGCTTTCATCGAGGTGCCACAATATGTGTACGGGAGCAGGGGAATTCCATCTCTAGCTCCTAGAATAGAGCTGTGTGGGGAGACTGTTGTCATAAAGGTCAGGAATGTCTCTAAAGGAAGGCCTGACAGAATTGAAAAGGGCTGTTGTTATTATTAAGGGTGGTGGTGGTGATGATGATGATGACGATTACCCTCTGTAGGGAAAGATTCATCACCTGCCCTCCCTGTAATGGCGTCTTTGCAGGCCAAGGAACTTCACTCCGAGATTGGTTATCAGCTCATAGGAAAACCCATGAGTGCACATGGGAAACACTTTTCCCTGTGAACTCTTAAGGAATGAAGGCACAGGGCCACAAAGGATTTCAATAGACATTAGGAGCCTAAATCCCTTTGTGGATCTCAGCCTAAATGTCTGATGGTTTAACACCTCTGCTGCTGTCAATTTCCTATTCCACCAAAAGAACAAGTGCCCCCAACTGTCTGTGTGTATGGGTGTGCATGTGTATGCCGGCGGAGAGGGAACTTATGCAAAAATGGAGGCTCCTCTCTCTCCAGGGCTATTTTGGGAGTAGCTGAGTTGTTGTTTCTGTGCCCCCAGACTCTTGGGTAGCTAATAGCATGTGGCAATGGCCATCTGAAGGGGAGGTTTCCTAGGCACCAGTTACATCAGCACCATGGGGCTTCCAACCCGTTTCCTCTTTGTTTCAGCTTTTCAAGAAGTGCCTTTGAAATCTGACAGGACCAGAAGGTACATCCTCAATAGACATTACAAATGGTTGCAGAAACTTGGAAATCTCGTGTCAGGTTCTGCATTCGACTAGGGAACCAGGACCAACACAGAAGACCTCTTCATCCTGCTATGGTATGTACAGCAGATGCTTATCAACACTTTGGAACCTGGGCTGAACAGTGAGATGTATATTGGCAGATGACACAAAATTATGTAGGTTACTCGGCCCTAGAGAAGACTTTGAAGAAGTTCAAAGGATCTGTGATGGGTTGGGTCACAGAGATCCCCTTGGGACTGTCACCTGATGTGCTGAAATTATCTCTGAGCCCGTTTTCCTGCCAGCCTGGGCCCCCAGAACCCCATCTTGTGACCAGACATGCTAGCCTGCCCAACACAGACCCAGGGTCTGGTCCACACCCCCAAAGCTGTAGACTTCACTGAAAACAGCTCAGCAAGTTACCTGTCTTCAGCATCCCAGACACCCAGCTCCCAATGGGATCCAAACCTCAAATAAATCTGTTTTACTCTGTATAATGCTTATACAGGGTATATTTGTAAATTGTTCACCCTCCATAACACTGATAGAGAGAGATGAACAGCTGTTTGCCCTCCCCACCCCAGGTATTAATCGCATACTCTGGGTTTATTAATAAACAAAAGTGATTTTATTTAGTATAAAAGTAGGATTTAAGTGGTTTCAAGTAATAACAGACAGTACAAAGTAAGCCACAAAAGCAAAATAAAGCCAAAACACTCAAGTCTAAGCCTAATATATTCAGAAACTGGTTACAGGTAATGCTGAATAGAGGGAATGATCACATCCTCGATCTGCTGGCAATGCTCCTATTTAGACAGCCCAAAATGCCATTAGCCTTCTTGGCAACACTGTAGACTCATATCCAACTTCTCATCCACTGTAACCCTAGGTCCTTTTCTGCAGAACTGCTGCCTAGCCACTCAACAGGTGCACTTCTGAACTGTGGGTCTGCACTGACCAGGGACAACAACTATGAGGTGGGATGTTAAGGGTGGGGTATACTACAGGAACTTTGGAGTTGGACTCAAGAACCTGAAGCAAAGACACTGCCCAGCGTACACTGGGAAGGGTGTTTTGCTCGTGCTTTTATGTCTATGGATACCGCTTGACTGTTTTCTCAGATTACTGCTAGGTTACTTTTATTAAAGAAACTCTACCTCGGACTCTGTGCTTGCGAGAGGGGAAGAATTGCCTCTTAGAGGCATCCAGGCGTTACAGTGAAATTTCCCCAGGTTCCCGGGTGGGGGCTTGAGCCGGTTCTGGTTGCATTGTTGAAAAGGAACCCCCTAGGTGTTGAACCTGCCCTTCTCGCTGCCCACTTCAACTGGCAGAAGGGTTACAGACTGAACAGAACAGAACATGGGGGAGCAGCAACACCCGGCTGCTAACAGGGCAGTTGGCCAGACCTTGACTGACCAGGTTAAACTCCCAACTGCTCATTAAATACTGATATAAAATCCTCTGCAGACTGTGCCCCATTTCCCCCAAATTATCAAATAATGAACCCAACGCAGGTCTCTCAAGCACCAACTGTGAATCACCTGCCCCTCCCCTACTGCTCCCCCCCAGCTGAACAAGGGACCTTCTAACTCTATCCCTGTTCCTGCCCCCTCTTAACATGCCATTGCCCAGCACTCCCCACTGTCCATGTCAATGGCAAAATCTGAGGAGGTTTTATGTTAATATTTAATAATTAGATGGAGAAATGTAAAATCTAAGGCCCGGGCAGTTGTGTCCCTCCAAAACAGGGAGGAGTTGCTGTTGTTCTAATGACTGGGGGGTACCCAAAGGGATTTCACCGCAATCTGTCATCATTAGGAAGAAAATGGAGCAAAGTCTGAATATTTGATAACAGGAGAGAAGTGTGGCAAGATCTCTTGGGGAAGGAGCATCAATATTCAACAATCAGACAGTAAAAGGCAAAATCTGAGGGGAAATCAAATCAAAATTAATTAAATAACTGGAAAGTGCTGATTCCCCAGCAGGGGAGGGGCAGGTGACTGGCAGTTGGTCGGGGGAGGGGGGAGCTGGGCTTTGCATGGCAGTTCGGGGGGCAGCAGCAGGGGAGGGGCAGGTGACTGGCAGTTGGTCGGGGAGGGCAGCTGGGCTTTGCATTGCAGTTGTGGGGGCAGCAGGGGAGGGCAGGTGACTGGCAGTTGGTCGGGGAGGGAGCTGGGCTTTGCATGGCAGTTGTGGGGGCAGCAGCAGGGGAGGGCAGGTGACTGGCAGTTGGTCGGGGAGAGGGGAGCTGGGCTTTGCATGGCAGTTCGGGGGCAGCAGCAGGGAGGGGCAGGTGACTGGCAGTTGGTCGGGGAGGGCAGCTGGGCTTTGCATGGCAGTTCGGGGCAGCAGCAGGGGGCAGGTGACTGGCACTTGGTCGGGGAGGGGAGCTGGGCTTTGCATGGCAGTTGTGGGGGCAGCGGGGAGGGGCAGGTGACTGGCAGTTGGTCGGGGAGGGAGCTGGGCTTTGCATGGCAGTTCGGGGGCAGCAGGGAGGAGGGGCAGGTGACTGGCAGTTGGTCGGGGAGGGGGAGCTGGGCTTTGCATGGCAGTTGGGGGCAGCAGCAGGGGATGGGCAGGTGACTGGCAGTTGGTCGGGAGGGGGCAGCTGGGCTTTGCATGGCAGTTCGGGGCAGCAGCAGGGAGGGCAGGTGACTGGCAGTTGGTCGGGAGGGGGAGCTGGGCTTTGCATGGCAGTTGGGGGCAGCAGCAGGAGGGCAGGTGACTGGCAGTTGGTCGGGGAGGGGAGCTGGGCTTTGCATGGCAGTTGGGGGCAGCAGCGGGGAGGGCAGGTGACTGGCAGTTGGTCGGGGAGAGGAGCTGGGCTTTGCATGGCAGTTCGGGGGCAGCAGCAGGGGAGGGCAGGTGACTGGCAGTTGGTCGGGGGAGGGGGCAGCGGGGCTTTGCATTGCAGTTGGGGGCAGCAGCGGGGAGGGCAGGTGACTGGCAGTTGGTCGGGGAGGGGGAGCTGGGCTTTGCATGGCAGTTGTGGGGCAGCAGCAGGGAGGGCAGGTGACTGGCAGTTGGTCGGGGAGGGGAGCTGGGCTTTGCATGGCAGTTCGGGGGCAGCAGCAGGAGGGGCTGGTGACTGGCAGTTGGTCGGGGGAGGGGGGAGCTGGGCTTTGCATGGCAGTTCGGGGGGGCAGCAGCAGGGAGGGGCAGGTGACTGGCAGTTGGTCGGGGAGGGGGAGCTGGGCTTTGCATGGCAGTTGTGGGGCAGCAGCGGGGAGGGCAGGTGACTGGCAGTTGGTCGGGGAGAGGGAGCTGGGCTTTGCATGGCAGTTCGGGGGCAGCAGCAGGAGGGGCAGGTGACTGGCAGTTGGTCGGGGAGGGGAGCTGGGCTTTGCATGGCAGTTGGGGCAGCAGCAGGGAGGGGCAGGTGACTGGCAGTTGGTCGGGGAGGGCAGCTGGGCTTTGCATGGCAGTTCGGGGCAGCAGCAGGGAGGGCAGGTGACTGGCAGTTGGTCAGGAGGGAGGAGCTGGGCTTTGCATGGCAGTTGGGGGGGCAGCAGGGGAGGGCAGGTGACTGGCAGTTGGTCGGGGGAGGGAGCTGGGCTTTGCATGGCAGTTGGGGGCAGCAGCAGGGAGGGCAGGTGACTGGCAGTTGGTCGGGGAGGGGGCAGCTGGGCTTTGCATGGCAGTTCGGGGGCAGCAGCAGGAGGGCAGGTGACTGGCAGTTGGTCGGGGAGGGGGAGCTGGGCTTTGCATGGCAGTTGGGGGCAGCAGCAGGAGGGGCAGGTGACTGGCAGTTGGTCGGGGAGGGGGCAGCTGGGCTTTGCATGGCAGTTCGGGGGCAGCAGCAGGGAGGGCAGGTGACTGTCAGTTGGTCGGGGAGGGGAGCTGGGCTTTGCATGGCAGTTCGGGGCAGCAGCAGGGGAGGGGCAGGTGACTGGCAGTTGGTCTGGGGAGGGGGAGCTGGGCTTTGCATGGCAGTTCGGGGGCAGCAGCAGGAGGGGCAGGTGACTGGCAGTTGGTCGGGGAGGGGCAGCTGGGCTTTGCATGGCAGTTCAGGGCAGCAGCAGGAGGGGCAGGTTACTGGCAGTTGGTCGGGGGAGGGGAGCTGGGCTTTGCATGGCAGTTGTGGGGGCAGCAGCAGGGAGGGCAGGTGACTGGCAGTTGGTCGGGGAGGGGAGCTGGGCTGGGCGGAGAGGGGGCGGCAACTGGGACAGGGGGCCTGGGGCTGGACAGTTTCATTTGGGGATATCTGAGAGTTAGGGGAACGGGCAGAACCTGACGGGGAGGGGGTGACAGAGAAATGTTCAATAATGTGAGAGAAAAGGGAAATGTGAAAGGATTTTATCTCCATATTTTATAATCACAGACAAAAAAGGGCAAAACTGGAGATAATTTTCTTTTCAATATTTGAGACAAGTGACAAAACCTGAGGTGATTTTATTTCCAACTGCGAGAATGAGAGAAAATGGCAAACAGATGCTGACTCATGTCAGTAATTTTTAAACTGGCCATTCCTGAAGCTGATCCGAAGAGGGAGAATAACTGGGGGCTGAGCACCTTTGTGGGGTCTCTCAGGCTGGGAGACCTGACAAGATGCTGAAGATTTTCCATCCTGAAAAAAAGAACCGTTCTGACGTTTGTGTGTTTTCCTCCAGCAGCGTCCGGGCAGGGGAGCCTGGTCTTCCCTGCTGTTTCTGCGGCTACATGAGAAGGTTTCTCATTGGAGATGGAGGGGCTAAATCTGGGAGGAAAAGATCTGTTTTTTCCAGTGTGTTCCAGTTGAATAAGTATCACAAAAACAAATACAAAATGTTTTTGAACTGGCAGAATGAATCGAACGATCATGTCATTTAAGGCCACAAATTTAAAAATATGTAGGCACCTAAAGATGCAGATAGACAACTAGTGAGACTTTCAAATGTGCCTCCATGCCTAACTCCCATTAATTTCATCTGTATCAACAGGCACCTATAACTGAGGGACCTTAGCGCTGTAGCAACCCTGGCATGCAGCAGCAGCAGAACTGCAATAGTCTCTGCCTCAGTTTCCCTTAGCTGGTTCAGGGATGGAACTTATATCTGTCAGTCTTTAGCTATGTCTACACTTAAAAGTTCAAAGCACAGTCATGGCTTTGCAGCACTGTAACTTGCTGAGCTTGGGGTGACAGTGGTGTGTTTTTAACCCCCCTGAGTGAGAAAGTTGCAGTGCAGTAACTTGCCAGTGTAGACAAGCCCTTTGTCTGTAGCTCCAGTCCTCCAGTGGACTGACTTGTGTCTCTTCACTTTCGGGTCTGAAAAGAGTCTGGCCTCAAGCAAAGTGCTGCCGGCTCAAGTGTCCCAGGGATTTGGGCCTTTGACTAAGGGCTCTTCTAACCTGTAGCAGGGTGGTCACCCACTCCTGCCCTGAGGAGCTTAGAAGAGCCCAGCAGAGGGCTGGGGCTGGGGCAAGCAGCTCCCAGGCTGATTGGGGAAGTAGGCACAGCTGGCAGCCATGCCTCGAACAGCCCACAGCCGGCCCCTATAAAAAGGCTTTGAGGATGGGCACAGATATAATCTCTCTGTCTGTAGAGGGAGAAGGGCCTGGCTGCTAGGGAGCTGAGCAGGTACCTGGGGGGAGTAGGGCTGGGGAAGGCCAAGGGAGCTGGGGAGCTCTGGCCTGGAAAGCCCAGGGCCGGTGCAAGGATGTTTCGTGCCCTAGGCAAAACTTCCACCTTGCGCCCCGCACCTCTGCCCTGAGGTGCCCCCCCTGGTGGCAGCTCCCCCCTCCGCCCTGAGGTGCCCCCCTGTGGCAGCTCCCCACCCTCTGCCCTGAGGCACCTCCCCGCTCCAGCTCACCCCTGCTCCACGCACGAGCACCCTGAGCACGCCGTCGCTGCTTCACTTCTCCAGCCTCCCAGGCTTGTGGCACCTAAGCTGATTGGCACCGCAAGCCTGGGAGGTGGGAGAAGTGAAGGAGCCATGGCATGCTTGGGGAGGAGGCGGGGCAGGGGTGAGCTGGGACAGGGAGTTCCCCTGCGTGCTCCCCCCCTTAATTGCTGCAGGCAGCCCTCCCCGCGCTCCCCTGTCCCAGGTCCCTCTGCCTACATGCCGGCAGCGACTAGGGTGGCCGAAGTTCCGGCCGCCACAGTCGCTGATGAAAAAAATGGTGCCCCCCCCAAATTCTAGCTCCCTAAGTGACTGCCTAGGTCGCCTAAATGGTTGCACCAGCCCTGGGAAAACCTCAGGCTGTGGCCTAGTCTAAAGCCACCTGGGTACTGGGGTTGCAGAGGGCAGCCCATGGGTAGGCTGAGGCAGCAGGTCCAGACCCAACCTTGCCTATGATGAGTGGCTTACAATGCAGTCTGCCCCAGTGCATGAGGGTGAGTTGGTGACTGGCAGTAGCCTACAACTGAGGTGAGGTGGGGGTAGTGGGAGTTCCCCTGAGTGGGGAGACCTGGAGAAACTGGGGGTACTGCCAGGGGGCAACACCCACTGAAAGGGTCACCCGGGGTCTAGGAGGGACATGGGGGCCAGTGGTAGCGTGACACTGGCTGACAGGGGGGGCTCGGGAGGCTGGACACTAATTCCCTGAGATGACCAGCAGGAGGTGCTGCTGGGTGAGTCTGTGCCAGGTTACATAACCCCTTTCCACTGCTCCCCTTCACAGGTTTCTTACTTTGTTTTTGCCCCATTGTAAAAAACAAGGGAAGTTACAGCAGGAACACAAAGGCAAAGTCCAGTGTTCCTACTCTTGTTGCCACCCCTGGTCAGGGAGCTCAGCTGTCTCTACCCACGTCCATCCCTGGGCGGTAGGGGGACCCAGGCCCACCCTCTCCTGTGGGTCCCAGCCCAGAGAGCCTGAGTGATGCACTCAGGGACTGTGTTTAAATCACCTTCTGCTTCCTGCCACAGGGTCTTGGGTACCTCCTGCCTGGTAACAGGCGGCTGGGCCTGAGCTCCCAGTGGGGTAGAGAGACCCACCTGTGCTAGCTGAGCTCGAGGTCTTGCACTAAAACTAGCGGTGGAGCTGGGCTAGCACAGGTGGCAGCTCAAGCCAGCTCCCGGGTATGTACCGCAGGAGTCCAGGCAGGCTTGTTCTCAGGCAGGAAGCCCGAGCTACCCCCTGGACTCCCCGTTATACTGCTATTCTTAGCATCCGAGCTCAAGGCGAGCTAACACTTCTGTCTGCCAGCACTGGGAAGCTCACTCCCAGCTGGGTGTAGACATAACCTGAGTGTGGTTTAAATGGTTCAGATCCCAGGGGGCACAAAGATGTGGTCACAATTCAGTCCTGCCACTTGCACCAAGGCTGGAGGCAATGAGGTGGGCCACTGAATCGTGAAATCACTGGGGTCAGGGACTGCTCTGCTTGTAGGAATATCCCCAGAGACCCTCACCTGGGATATGTGTGGCTGGGAGATGGGGATACTTCACCCAGTGATCAGTGGCCATTCATACCTCATTTAAAGCTTTGCCTGCACTGGCTTCTTTTCCTAATATGTCCTGTTATATGGGAGCATCTAAATGCCCAGCCAAGATGGGGCCCCATTGTGCTGGGAGCTGGACACAACAGTAGTGAGAGACCATCCCTGCCCAGGTGTAAGGGACCAGTGTATAGGCAGTCGCGCCTAGTGGTCACAGCTGGGCTGAGGTCTGCCTGCCAGGGATGGGGATCATTGGGCCAGAGTTAGAGAAATCACAAGGCCAGGCTCCATGAACAAGAGTTGGGGTCAGACTCCGAGACCAGAGGCAGTACCAGGTTAGAGCCAAGAGGCAGGAATCGGCATCAGGATCAGGAAACAAGGCAAAGTCCAGCAAAGTAGCAGGTGGTTGCCCAGACAACTTCTTGAGGCAACCCCTGGGGCTATGGGGCACTTGGCCAATCAGAGGCCTGCAGGGTACTGTCACCTGGGTCTCCTGGGTGGTACTTCCTGTAGTGCCTACTCTCCCCAGTGCTCCTGGTGCAGCTGGCACTGCAGGAGTATTGGCCAACCCAGGTTCTAGTCCCCGGGTCTTTACAGCTGAATAGTTTATTACAATTTCGATAGAGCTGAGAGTGCCACAGGTCTCAGCTGTGGTCTGGACGGCTTCTGGCAGTTGTGGGTTTTAGGCCGCTAATCCTGCTCAGAGCCAGGGCAGGTGAGGACTGTAGGGGAAATCCCTTCCCTTCTGGTCTATGTTGGGCAGCAGAGGCTTGTTACCTCATCCTCACTGCCCCGTGGCACTGTCACTTCATCCCACTCACTCACTCCGCCATCTGGTTTGCTGTTTCTCCTGTTCCCAGGCCAAGCTACGATGACAGGGAAGCACTCACAGGTGGGAAGCACTGGTGAGACCCCAAACACATACCCTGGCTTCTCTGAGTCACATCCTCTCACAGGCTTTGTCCCCGACCATTTCTTGTTTCTCTAGATGAGACATTTTCACAAATGTCAGAATGCCTTGGTGCTCAACACCACGATACAACCCTTTCTCCTCCCCAAAGTGCTTTAATGCCCGTTCTCTCCCAGCCTCACTTCTGCCAGGCATTACAGACGTGTCTCTCGTCCCATTGCACAGATGGGGATGCTGAGGTACAGAGAGAGGAAATGACCTACCCCAGGTCACACAGCAAAGCCATGGCAGAGCTAGAGAGAAAAGCCAACAGCTCTCACTCTCGCTGTCATCAGCAGACAACAAGCCCCCTGGGGGAGGGACAGAGCCCAGCAATTGGAGGTGGGGAGGGCGGATTTTCATCGACAGTTTTCTGTTAGAAAATCCCATGAACATTAAACAAGTTTGGTTTGTGGAATCATGAATCAATTTGGATGAAAATTCTTTGCAAAAATGTTTTGTTTTCCAAACCAAAAGCATCTCCCGTTTGTGGCGTCCCCTTAAACTGTCTCTTCGCACACAAAGAGGAGACAATGATTTAGAAACGAGATAAGATGCTTCAGTCAGGGTACGTAGTTGCTCCCCTTAATGATTTAAAGATAATAAAATACCAGTAAAATTGACTCTTTCAGCACTTACACAGCAGACCCCACTGACCGCATCTAACCGGGGCCGGGTGGGGCCAGGTCACCCTATCAAACATTCAGATACCCAGGGAACGGGACAGTGCGAGGCTGCAGCACCATCTAGTGGCCACAGGACAAATCGCCGGCCGGCACCTGTGGGCACTGGTGGTTCGGTTAACATGGAAAGCTGCATAATGCAAGGTTGGGAAAACGGGGGTCTGCTGCACTACATCATCATCTGCAATGACTCAACCCGATAGGACACCTCCTGTGCTACATTGCTACTAGTGACCTCTCAGTCAGGTCCCCACAGCTCCCAGCCTTCCCCCACCAGGAGGCAGGTGTGAGAGGCTTGTTATCCCTAACCGACAGAGGAAGAAACGAAGGCTGAGAAAGGCGAAGGGCCTTGTCTTACATCCCAGAGCCTGTCGGCACAGAGTTGGGAACAGGACCCGGGAGTCCTGACTGTCAAACTAACCATCAGTCTGGAGTTTCACGCACTGAATGATCAGAACAAAGTGACCTCGAATGAGCTACAGACCAACCACCATTCACACAGATTATTCAGCACGTGTTGTAGAAGCACTAGACCATCCGAGAGAACCAGGAACGGCTCAGAGACAGCCAATGGCGAGAAGGAAGGAGAACAATTCACCAAGCAGATGATTGGTTCTGGCTTATTTGCTGGGCCTTAAAAGAGAACAACAAAGTCCTGAGTCTCCTCCCTGTCACTAGATCCCCTGCTCAGCCAATCAGCATTGAGACTCTGGCGGAGGCTGAGGGTTCCCCAGATGGCCCACGGATGGCTCAGGTCACCAGTGAGGATCGCTCTCAGAGCAGTCTTCCTGTCCCATCTCTTTGGGACGGCCTCCCTCCACGAGGGCTAAAGAGCAGCCCCCTCCTCGCCAGTCGAGGGAGGGAAGTAGGAAAAAGGGAAACCAAAAATGATGAACCCCAATGTCCCCCTGACTCTAATGGACAAAGGCCTAGGTGGTAAAAAAATTCTCCCACCTTAACCTAGTGTTTTCCACGCCTTGAATTTGGCCAGCACCAGGTGGGTCAGGCTGCCCAGGTACCAAACGTCTCTGGGGCTCTTACCTGCTCCACAGGGACGTCTGTCTTCTCGCTCAATTAGCCGTGGGAAAGGGGAAAACCCCAAGGAGGCTCCTCCTCGTGATCACAGGCCTGACCCAGAATCCTCTCTCAGTCCTCAAGGAGAGACCTACAGAAGGAGACTCTCTGCAGCAAAGCCCCGGGGGTCTCGGAGATCGCCCCAGCCCTGCAGCCTGTCCTACCTGGCCGTTGTCATGGACGCTCTGTGAGGTCACCGCCTCCCAACCTCCTTTGACCAATCAGCTGAGGTGCTGCAAAAGGCCCTTGTGATGTCACCGCCACACCCACCCCTGCCCTGCAGGGCTAATGTCCTGCCCTGGCCAGCCCCTTTGCATGTTTGAGCTGCTCTCCTGTGACACCCCACGCACTCAGGGTTAGTGCTGGGATCAAGCAGGCAGCACATGGAAACCTCATAGGCTCTCAATGTGCCACACTCAGTTTTGCAGAGATTTGGAGACTAAGGCCAGAAGAGACGGTTAGAGCATCTCATCTGACCCCTCTGCACATCACAGGCCTCCTGTATGGTGCAGTAGTGAGTTTTGGACCAAAGCAGACTCCAGAAAGGCACCTCCTCAAGGGATGGAGAAAGCACCACTTCCTTGGTAGTCTGGAGGAAATTGATGCTGTGGGGGGCAGGGAATTCACCCCAAGGCCACACTTGTGAGTCTGTATCATAACAGGCATGCACAACAGCACTGCACAAAGTTTGTACACGTCACCTTAACTCTGATGGTCCCTAACATGTAAAGGCCTGGTCTCCATGGTGTTTTTGTGCTTCTAGAACTAGTTTGGGGAGAGAGGCACTAATTTATTTGTTATAGTGAGGGGACCCCCGGGGTGCAACCTGGAGCTGGGGTACCACTGAGCTGTCTGTCTCCCAGCCTGGGTTCCCTCTCACACAGCTGCTGGGAGAAGATGCGGATCGCCCGGCCCTGCACTCACACAAACCTTTTCACAGGCAGGGACACACCCAGCTGCAGGGACTAGGAAGCTTCTCCCCAGCCTAGGTCCCTAGTGCTGCAGCGTCTTGCCCTGGCCAAAAGCCTGATGGTATCAGTTTATTCCCCAGTCTGTCCCTCCCTCCAAGTGGAGAGGATCATGCACCAGTCTCTGGTCCTGAGCAGGTGCCCCAAGCACATCTAGCAAAACACAGAGTTTTAGGGGGAAATAGAACACACAGTTAGTAACTACGCAAAGAGGCTTGAAGTGATTGTAAGCAATGAGCGCACAGCTCAATGCAGGTTACCCAAGAACTGACCCAAAAGAACCCTCTGCTTTGGCCTCAGCGGCAGATCTGGGGCTGTGAGAGCTGAAGCTCCAGACTCACTTTCCTGCTCAGCCCCCAGCCCTTTCCCCCAGGTCTCTCCCCTCACCGGCAGGCTCCGGCTCAGGGGCTGGCTCCAGCCACCGCAAAGAGTCCGAACCTCCCGCCCCGCAGAGCTGGGCACAAAGGGGCTAATGCAGATCTCTCCCCATACAGACCCGGCTGGGGCAGCAGCAGCAGCCTAGGCACCCACCGCCCCCGGCAGCTGGTTTGCAGCAGCCCCCCGACTCCAAATGCCCTGCACCGGACACACCCGCCGGGCTCACAGCTCCTGCCCACCCTCCCAGGGTGTGATGGGCTCATGCAAGAGTCTGACTCCTTCCAGCTCAGTTCAACTCTCCGTGGGACCACCTGGTGCCCTGTTGGCTTGTGGCCAAGCCCTGGAATCTCTGCTTCTTTCTCTGAGTTGTGCAAGAGCAACTCTTTCCTCCTGCCGGTGAGTTGCTCCCACTGGAGCCAGGCCTCGGTCTGGCCGGCTTGACGAATGGCTGCAATGGGCCGGGCCCTAGAACTTGACACCCTGGCTAGAGATGCTGCTGTCCTGTGGGTGACCTGAGGGCTGCAATTCTTGCAGCTTCACCAGATGCCCACGGGTTTGGCCCTTGCACTTGCTGCCGCACTTTGGCTCTTGCCCACAGGGCGCGTGAATCTAAAGGAGGGCCAGGGCCAGGCTTGATAGCCAGGACAGGCAGGAGGGAGGAAGAGCCCCAGGCTGGAGCCCAGCACAACTTCCTCCTCTGGGCCCTCGAGCAGAGGCAGCTGGTGCTGACAGCTCCAAGGGAAGCTTAAAAGCCACAGAGCGACCGAGGGTGGGGCAAGAGGAGGGGAGGACCATGCCCGCGTGTGGGCTGCAGACAGCCACAAAGACACCAGCCAGCCTGCTCCCTGGCACACCAGACACCCACTGAAAGGCACCCGCAGACCAGCATGGGGGCAGCTGCTGATGCTCTGTGGCCAACAGCAGAAGACAGTAGGAAAGCAGGGCCTGCCCCGCTGGGGCCTCTTACCGTTCCCGCTCCAAGGTTGCTCATTTTGGCAGTGGGGCAGGAGATTTTACCCCAAGGGGCTTTTCCCCAGCTGGCGGGAAGCAGAGAAACACACAGGCTCCAAAGGTGCTATTTAGCAAGCCCCCTCAAGCGGCGGGACAGGCGCACACTTGGAAGAGGGAAACTGCTCTGCACGTGAGCCGGGCAGCCGCCCATTTCTCTGGCACGTCAGGAATGGCAAAGGTGCAGGACTTTGTCAGGGAGGCTTAAGCATGGGGGATTGGGGTGCAGCAGGCTGTACAGGTGCGATTTAGTGGCCCCGTGGCACAGGAGGGAGGTCGAGGAAAAGGAATCCTGCTGGTAGGCAGGGGCCTTGGAGAAAGAGGAAGGGAACTGGGGACTTATTTTTGGTCTCTCTTTGCCTTCCTGCCTCCTTGCCCTTGTGGGGAGGTGTAAAGGCTTTCAACAAGCCTGGCTAGCTCAGCCTGTAGCACACCAGGCTCCTACTCATGAGTCTATGGTCTGAGTCCTTGTCTGGCCACTCACCCTTCCACTGCCTCGTGCGCCACGAGCTCAATGGTTTCCAGAACCACACAGATTCCCAGAAGCGGTGGCAATTTCTGAAAACCCCTTTCTCCTGCCAAGTCCTTTGGAATCAGGAGAGAGGAGCAGGCCCAGGAAGCCCTGTCTCCAGCTGACCACAAGCACTGTGGGGCCAGGTGCTGGGAAAGCCAAGGGAGCAGAGACAGCAGAGGAGAGAGAGGGAGAAGCAAAGGTCCAAGTGTAAAGGGGGCATGGTCCCTATATTGTGGCACATTTTTCTGGCTTATACACACCCCCAGTGGAATGGACCAGCTGGGATGTGAGTCCTCACTCCCACTCCCTTTACCCAGAGGCCTCCTGACCTCAAGGACTCTCCTTCTACTCTGTGTGTGGCAAAGTCCTCGTAACCCTGGTAAGGCTGGGCCCAGGGTGTCTGGGGTTCAACCTCCAATCTTGTTGTGGTCACTTTAGAATAGGGGCTAGGTGTCCCCACTCTGGGGTCTCTCTCTGCTCTGGCCTCCTCTAACCAGTGGAGCTGCTGCATCTGCACCTGGATCCAACCTCCAACCAGATCCTAGATGATTTCCAGCTACTACTGGCTGCATGGGAATCGAGACAGCACAGCTAAAGGTGGGGCCTGAGAGCATCTCCAGGCAGCTCTCCAGCGTTTTTCACAGGCAGCAGGGCCAGATTAAGATTGAAGGGTCATAAGGCTAACAGGAGGAAGGGCCTAAGCATGAATTACATTCCAGTAGGGAAATTGGAAGTCAC